>NW_027500702.1:0-32252 GCF_021521415.1 Bidens hawaiensis | reverse complement strand
ATTCGCAACAAACGCAAATGGATAGTGAAGGCGGAATATTTACATACCAAATTGATCGAGTTCAAGATCGTATGGCGAAGTTTGTGATTCAAGAAGCTTTGCCGTTTAGCCACTTCGACAACCCTCGCTTAACCGCCATGATTCGAGATACGCTTCAACCACAATACACCCACGTAAGTCGTCATACTCTTAAACGTTATTGTTTAAAATTGTGGAAGAAGGCCAAAGAGGTACTAATTGCATATTTTGAAAATATAAATACGGGAATAAACTTAACTAGTGATGTTTGGTCGGCTCCACATGGTCTACCCGAATCTTATCTTTGTGTCACCGCTCATTGGGTAGACCCATCATCGTGGGAAATGATGAAACGCACCATTGCTTTCGAACTCTTTGAGTATCCACATACGGGAGATAATTTGTTTGAAATTTTAGATTATGTTATAAAAACTTATAAACTAGAAAATAAAATATTTTCAATGGCATTTGATAACGCGTCGAATAATACATCGGCGGTTGATAAATTAAAATTAAAATATACGCCGATTTGCAATGGTGTATTTTTTCACTCAATGTGTGTTGCACATATCATTAATTTAATCGTGCAAGACGGACTTGCTTCGGATGAGGTTACATCGGTTATAAACGATTTTAGACTAATGATACATGAAGTTTTTAAGAAAAGTAAAAAAAGACAAATGGAATATAGAAAATTTTGTAAAGATACGGGAAGAAAAGCTTTGGGAGCTAATTGGGATGTACCTCATCGATGGAATTCCACTTGCATAATGTTTCAAAGTGCTTTGAAACAAATATAAACTTTACAAATGTTTCATTCTAGTCTTGCCGAGAATGATTTGGCAATCCCCTTTTCAAATGAGAAATGGGAAATTATCAATGACTCATCGACTTTTCTTGAAGTTTTTAAAACATCAACTACGAAACTATCGGAACGTATTATCCGACAGGTCCCTTGGTTCTTTCGGAGTTATTTTTAATCGTTAACAATCTTAAAGAATTTGAAAATAAAAGTCCAATGTTTTCAAACATCATATTACCAATGAAGTTTAAATTAAAAAAATACTTTCTTGAATTGCCACCGGTTTTTACTTGCGCCGCCGCTTTAAACCCAATGTTAAATGTTACGGGGGTTGAATGTGTGATAGACGAAATTTTTTCAGCCTTAGATATGCATGAAGTTGACCCAAACTTTTCAACAGAGGCAAAAAATGATTTTAACTTGAATTTTAAATTTATGTATGACTTTTATTTAAATAAATATGGGTCAAACATACACATGCCTATGCCGGGGGGGGGGTCTTCATCAAGTTCAAGTGCTACTAGAGTACGAGATCCCATGATTAGCCTTATGAACACCGTTCGCAACGTAACGGCTAAAAAACAAAGGGGTAACACCCCTTCAAGCGAACTAGGAAGGTATAGTGCAAATGATTACTCTACCGGTTTATCCGAAGAGGAATATGGCACTTTTGATGTTTTGGCTTGGTGGAAGGTAAAGGAAACCGAGTTTCCGATTCTTGCCACCATGGCCCGTGATTTACTAACCGTCCAAGCTTCTACGGTAGCTTCGGAATCCGCTTTTTCTCTTAAGTGGCAGGGTAATATCGGTGAGAAGAACAAGACTAAATTCGGAGTCAGTGGAGATGTGCATTTGCTTAAAGGATCACTTGGACTCAATCGATCGTATTCAACACGTAACCACTCTCGAAGATGAAACACCACTTGATGTTCGAGTGCACGACGAACAAGAAGGCATTTCTACAAGTAATTCCGAGGAAGAAGTCGCCGCTCAATAATTACGACGAACAAGAAGGCTTTTCTAGAAATAATATGTCACAACTTTATATTTATAAGTTTAATGTTTTGTTAGTTTGTTTTTGAAGATTTTAAAACATGTAACCTTTTTTTTTGAACTTCTTAAAGTAAATAAAATGAATTTTATGTTAATTGTTTTGTTTATTTTTCATGCTATACAAATACGAATCGTAGTTTAGAATCCAAATCGCAAACGAAAAACGAAAAAAAAAAAAACTAAATGCACTTGTATTGCAAATCCAATGAACAAGTTTACATTGTACAATGGTTACATATTTAACTGATGATGTTCCAACTGATGAAACTCTGCAACTGATGTGTCACTGATTCATATTTTGCATCAGTGACAACAAACTCTGCAACTGATGAATGTTCCCACTGATGAGTATTCCTCATCAGTGGCAACCTTCAGTAGTTGTCATCAGTGGCAGCTTTCCCACTGATTCAACTGATGATTGTTCCCACTGATGAGTATTCCTCATAAGTGGCAGCTTTCCCACTGATGAGTATTCCTCATCAGTGGCAGTCTTCAGTAGTTGTGATCAGTGGCAACCTTCAGTAGTTGTCATCAGTGGCAACCTTCAGTAGTTATCATCAGTGGCAACCTTCAGTAGTTGTCAACTTGTCATCAGTGGCAACCTTCAGTAGTTTTCTTCAGTGGCAACCTTCAGTAGTTGTCTTCAGTGGCAAACATCTTCAGTAGTTGTCTTTTCTTCATCAGTTAATTGTTTATTTTTATGTTAATTGTTTTTTTTATTTTTCATGTTATACAAATACGAATCGTAGTTTAGAATCCAAATCGCAAACGAAAAACGAAAAAAAAAAATTTACACTGTAACCGGTTGGAACCGGTTACGGTACAGGAACCGGGTTAGGAACCGGTAAGAACCGGTTAGATAGGTTAGGGGTCCGAGGGTGGGAGAACCGGTTCGGTTCCCTAACCGGTTCGAGCCTGGAACCGGTTTAAAAGGGGGTTTTGAATATAGGAACCGGTTAGGAACCGGTTCCGGTTCCTAGTCCCAAACCGTTTTGAACATGCCTAAAGAGACCTACATTATGCATTCTAAAAGCTTTACTCATTTTACTCATGGATGATACCGGGTTGACTTTCTCTTGTTAATTCTTTGAACAACTTGATTGCATTGCATCCGGTGTCTTATTATAAAGAAGAGAGTGTTTGCTCTTTGTAGATGATCAGATTTCTCGTTCTTTCACTCTCTTTTAATAGTTCTACGTCTAGGGTTTCGTTAATGCTTGATTACACTATATATTATTATTTTCTTAGATACTCATCGCGCATTCGTGTGATGTAGTTTTGTGACAAATTTTACTAGCGTATTGAACTTGATTATTGTTCTAAGCTCTTATGTTTTATCTACTTTCATGGTAACATTCATATGTTATGCGTTAGATATAGTACATGTTACCCTTTTGTGGACCTTATGATTCTTGCAAAAATGTCACACTCATAACAGTCATCAATATTGGATTTGGTTGTCAATTTAGTCACCTACTTTCACCAGTCACTTGATTTTTTAAGCCTTAGAAGCAAACACAATGGTTGATATCTTCTATAACAAGTGTTTAGTCCAAATTTGGTGGCCAAGTTTTTATGTTGGTCCCATAGCATTTTTAAGTATCTCATATATTATTTATCTATTATTTTTAGTTTTTTTTAAATAACTAAATCTTAAATATATATTAACGAAACATCCTTAATTCTCTCAAGCCACCAGATTGTTTTATTTGTAAATTGAGGTTTCTCATGCATTTGACCCGAAATCATGGGTATGGGCCTCACCAAACCCAAATTTTAAACGAGTTATAACATCTCATTAAATTAAAAATTAATTTCATCAAATATTTGATATGAAAATTCTATAAAGTATGAATATACTAAAAATTAATATCTTATTTTAAAAAAGATATTATTTATAATTAAGAAACAATTTTATGGTTTAAAAAATAAACGAGTCATGGGTTTCACCAAACCCAGATAGATTTAAACAGAGTTATAAAATCTTATTTATTTGTGAAACTCTTTCATCATCAAATCTTAAATATATTATTAACTTTATTACAATAAATAAAATTAAAATATAAAAAATATATAAATATTATAAACGAATAATATAAAATAACCTGATAATATAAGAAGATAAAAACTAGTTTATTATAGAAATTGAGGTGTGGGCAATTGTTGGCATCCCACGTTATTGAGAATTGGTATAAAGATAATTGCTAGTACTCTTGCCGGTGAATCTCACCGGATAACCCGACAATAAAATAAATTATGTAAATAATAAGTTATTTATTGCACAATTATTATTTAGTGAATTAACTGAACAATTGACTGATATTAATTGATTATATAATTGTACAACTTAATTATTTAATAATGAAAATAAGATGCATTGCCCATAGAGAGAATGCCAAGATTTTGTTTCGAAAAGCAAAGGCATGTGACACAAAAACAAAAGAACATGCATGTCCATGTGGAGGCACGTCGTTCATGGTCAAATTGGATCATAGCATGCAAATTATTGGGATTTGTTAAATGAGAAAAATATAATAAGTTCAAATCAGAAATAATTTGTTTTATATTGTTGATAGATAATTCATTTAGAATTTAATTAATTCTAAAGTAAATTAACCATTTTAAGAGAATTAATACCCCACTAAGCAATGATATATATAAAAAAAAACTTTTAGTTGGAAATGTAACCTTCGACGAGGTTAAATATTCTAACTAATTAAAGACGGGTTCGAACAGCGAGACAGAGGACCTTGTTTGAAAGACTCAAATATTTACATCATCTTTTATATCATCTTCATATCTCTATCTCTACTATATATAAAGAGGGAGTGAAGGACCTCTTAAAAGTTAAAAGGTCCAACAAACATTGTTAAGTTTACAAAAAGGGAGTGAATGACCTCTTAAAAGTTAAGAGGTCCAACAAATATTGTTAAGTTTACAAGTATTAATGCATGTCTTAACTTCTTTTTAAGGGTAAAGATGTCTTTCTATCAATACTTACATCTTGGTCCCTCAATTTTTATCAATTTTTCTATATAAACAATAATTACATTTTTGGCCCCTCAGGTAAAACCAACTACCCCTCACGACTTTTAAAAGATAATAACTATTTCATACGTTAATATTTACAAAAAAAGAAACTACACCATAAAAACGAGAATTTTGTTCTCTTTAATTTGAGTATAGTAATGCTATACTTTGTAATTTTAAAAAATTCGCATGTTACACGAATACGATTTACGACCGACAAACGGGTTCTGGCAAGGCGTTTAACATCGTCGGGTTACACCGACACTAGTTAAGCGTTCAATGTCAGGTTACATGCGTACCGACACCGGTTACGAGTCAGATGCCGCGTTACACACGTGGCGACGTTAGATTTCATGCGTTCAAGCGCGGGTTACCCAGGTACCGAATCTGGTTACGCATCCGATGATGCATTATGCGTTTATGGTCGTCAAGTTACGCTCGTACCGGTAACAACTATGTGGCCGCTTCGTTACATGTGTATCGACATTGATTACAAGTTTGATATTGCTTTATGCGACAGATGTGGGTTTGTGTTCGTTCCAATGTTGGTTGACGAGCATAGCGAGCCTGACGCGCCTACTAACGTCGGGTTGCGCGTGCCATATCAACCTATTCTGATCAGTTGGAAAATAGCACCACCTAATTCTAACCCGTTTGAAAAATAACACCAACCCATTTTGACACGTACATAATCACGCAATATATGTTGCAATTTTGCATGCACATAATTACGCATAAAGAAAGATAATTACACACCTTCTATGATAATTACACAACATATTTTCATAATTAAGCATGACTATAATCACACTTATTATACGCATAACACACCTAGGTATAAAGAAAATCATTTTTTTTCTTTATGAAAATAGTATAGCAAAAAAAAGTAGTTTGTTATTTTAGAAAAAGAAATACTTATGTAGTTTTTTTAAATGCTTGATTTTATGGTGTTGTTTTTCATATGATAATGTCGTGTAGAAAAGTTATCAATGTTTTAAAAGTTGAATATTATGCTTAATTTAGGTTCTCGTATAAGGAGAAGAAAAATATAAATGCATATAAAGTTCAATAGTTTAACTAAATACAAGTGTTAAAGCACATTAGAAATCTTATAAATAATTGTCTTTTTGTTTAACGCTACACATTTATTATTGTTTCTCTGTCCGTATGAATGGAGAAACAATATGAGAGAGACTATATATTCTATAAACACAAGTTCAGTCCTTATAACAAGCAACTGACTTACTCAACTCTTTGATTAAGTAAATTCTTAGAATTAATCAATCGACATGATTAAATTATATGTGTGATATTTATGATAATAAATTGTAAAGTTGAGTCAAATTGAGTCAATGAGAAAACGTATGGTCCCTTTGCAAGATCTAATCGCATAACATGATACGTACACGAGACGATTACGTTAACAATACTTTGTTGATATACGTTGCTGTTCATACATTACATAAGTTAAGCCTAGAGAGAATTCGGCATGGTAACGTTACACGGAGAATAAATATGGCATAGATATCTACGCATATTCATTTGGAAATGCCTATTTATAAGCTACCCTCATTTCGTTAGTCATCACTAATGAATGAGGTATCTCATTCGTTAGACACATCTAACGAATAAGGTTCCCCATAGAGAATGGCCTCCCATCCGTTAAACATCCTCAACGAATGAGCCTTCATTTGCTAAATCCCTTAGAGAATGAGCTTAATCTATAATGAATGGACCTCATTCGCTAAACATGCCTAGCGAACAAGCCATATTACATTAAACATAAAGACTAAACTATCCTGAACTTATTCGATCAGCTGTGGACAACAAATCATACACTAACAGTCAAGCATACCATCTCAAGTTTAATTTGAAGCCTAGCCAATTCAGCTCGGAATGAAGTTCAAGTCCAGTTCGAGCTAGCCCTGGCTTGGATTATATTAGCTCGTTAACAACCTTCAACTATTGTTCGCCGCCGCATCGCGCGGGCACTCTACTAGTTTATCATTATGTGTCACCTTAGCATCACATTACCACCCTACCATGTCATCTTATACGTCTTTCAAACTATGCTCTTATCTTTTTATCTTCAACCTTTTATTTAATACGAAAAATAATAAAATAATTTTTTAAAACTTGAAAGAAAAATGACGTTGAGAGCGGGACCACCATAGGCCGCGTGTCCTTCACTCTGCTTCAGCCCCCCAAACACGAGTCCCTAAAATAATATACCGCATGACCTTATAAAATATTGATTACCGACACAAAACGCCAAATAAATTCACTCTTTGAAGAAACACTAAGTGACCCCGGCAGATTACTAATAATCTTAGGGTTAAATAGATGTTTCCCACGAGGGTTAGGTCCGGCAAAGATGGTTATTCTTCTCAACCTGCAAAACAGACACCGTGAGCTCGTCACTGAGAAGGGGGGGTTCCTCCTTGTGACCACCCTCCGGCGTGAGAATCAGACTAGATTGCTCTGAATATAAGTGTATATTGAGAGAAATAGCTAGAGAAGATAAGATGATGATACCGTTCCAAGGTGTCTGAGTATTTATAGCCGAAGGTAGGTTTCCAAGCAGGTACGGCCAGCTGTATAATATTCCTTTTCCACCAACTACGGGCTATGTACGTGCCACGATGGGAGCTGGTGGGTAGGCAGCGGCTGATAGTGACGTTTTGTACTAGAGCGTGCTCCTGCTCGTACTATTGTCGGTGAGATGTCACCCTGTGATTGGTTCATGGGCTGCTTTGGTCAGATCTTGTCTATTTTGTCCATACCTTGGCAGGTATAGTACAAAAGATCTTCCAGAAGCGTACGGACTGGCTCTTTTGGGCGGGAATATTCTCGCCTTGCTCATTCCTTCTTCCGGTGACATTGCTGAAGTATAAGAGTTAGTGACTTATGCGTGTAGCCTTACCGTTAGTGTGGGTAGCCTTCCTTCTTGGCTTGTACCCATAGCTGCGGGAACAGGCAGGGTACTGTACAAAGGGAGGCTTTCCTGCGGGAACAGCTGGCTTACTGCGTGTAAGGTCTTCATCTCTCTGAGCATGGTGGGTCCTGCGGGACCAGTTAGTCTTTGCGCAGACGTACCTCTTCAAGGTGTGTCTTGCGGGTCCAACTGGGCTTTGCGGAGACCTACCTCTTCAAGTCCCCCCAGTCCATTGTTCTTCTCATGAATTGTTAATAAGTGAGGTGAACTTTTGGACTTTAAGCAAGGGGTTTTAAAGAGGTTTTTGTTTTTTAAGGTTTTCCGTGGGGATTCTTCCCGCGGTTTTCCTAATGTCACTTGCAGAAATTCCCGACTTTTCTGCCTGATCTTTGGTTATGATGCGGGTAGGTGTTTAACCTCTTCGCAAGTCGGGAGCGTTGAATTTCACTTGTATAGACTCTTCACGAGGTTTTGGTAGTTTTGGACATAGTGATCAGTTATGTTAAACTACCAATTCCACCTTGAAGTTTCAAACAATCTAGTTGTCAACGTTCCCGCCATGCGGAGGTGTTATTTCCCTTTCCGCAAGCATGGCCCACAAGATCCTTCTTGGCTTCAATTCCCTGCAAGTGCTAAGTATGTGAAGGGTTTCGCCTTGACACTGTACCCGCACTTGTCTTATGTTTTTTTGCTTCCCAAGGTGAGGGGGTATATTCCCTCTTATTTTTGAATCTTTTTGAATCTTTTTGAAATTCGAAGAGTTGGTGAAAGGATAAGAACCGTCCAAACTGTTGAAGGGACGTTAGCGTCTTCCGACGGTTTCTTCTGACAGTTCAGGATGTGCAGGAAGTTATGGCGACGTCAGTATATGGTCATTCCAGACGCTTTTTCAGGCGCGTGGGCGCGAGTTTTACGGCACGCGTCCTGTCGACAGCTGTTGCCAGCTTGCGCTTTCCACGTGTCGCCATTTCATTGCACCTGCGCTTCCTCTCTCCTCCGCATTAAATTCATCGCATTCATTGCGATGAGTATATAAAGGGGGGAGAGGGTGCATTTCAATTCACACCTTCACTTCACTCTTCTTCTTCTAAGCGATTTCTGGCGAATACTCTTAACTTTTCTGTCGAGCATTCTCCTGAAATCGTTCTCTTTCCTACCTTAAAACATGTCTTCCGTTCACGATCCTGAGGTTACTGCCGAAGAATCCGACGTATACACTGAGAACCCGATGTCCGCGTCTGACAAGGACGACAAGAGTACTGCTGGCGAGTGCCAGTGTGCTCTTTCTGTCGATTTGCATCACTACATCGTCAAGAAGTTCATGCTCGAGCCCTACGAGCCTGAGTTTCCAGAGCCTCACCAGACGGTGTATGATGCCCCCAAGGGCAAGATAGGGGTTTATGCCTCATTCTTCATGTATGGGAATCTCAGATTCCCATTAACGAAGTTTGTATACCGTGTTTTGGAGAAACACGGTGTACACTTGACGGAGGTACACCCAATGGCGATCGCTAAGGTCCGCCATTTTGAATGGGTGTGCCACATTCTGGGCATCGAGCTTCGTGTCGACCGCCTGATGACCTTCTACTCCTGGAGGTGCATCCAAGGCTGGTATACCTTGGTCACCCGGATCAAGGGTTTGAAGATCTGCGCTACCGAGCGCAGTCTTCGGTCTTGGAAACGGGAGTTCTTCTACATCTCTGCCCGTGTCGTCCCTATTGCGATGACATTCAAGAACGGGAGAGCACTCCCCAACCTTCACGCCTCCAACTACCAGGAGACGGAATGGTTTACCAAGATCTCCCAGATCCAGACTCCGGTTTACCGCTTTGCGGAGTCTGGGATGGTGATACTCGGGATGAGCCGGGTATGGAAGGATGCCGGTTCTGGGACGCCGCAAGTACCTATCATCCTTGAATACGGTTTGAATTCTACTCCCTACGGTATGCTCCGTCTTTTTTGCTGGCTTAGGGTTTTTCTTCTAACTGTCTTTTTATTTTCAGAAGGAAAAAACTTGCAATCGCTTCTGCAACCGCGGGAAACTGGTGTTCCCGCTCGACTAGGTACTCGTGATCTCGACGAGAACGAGTTGCCCATTTTGGAGCAAACGGCGGATAGGTTCGTGGAGGTCTACCCGCCGGGCCACGAGATATTGAGCGCCACGCGGCCAGGTAAGGGATTCTTTAATCCTCGCCCTCTGCATGCCCAGACTTCTGCTGGAGTTCCTCTAATTTTGTCATCTTCTGATGAGGAATCCGCAGATGGGCCTGTCTTCGTGAGGAAGAATAAAGCTGCCGCCGTGAAGGGCATGGCGAAGGTTACCTCCGCCGTCGACCTAGGAGATCAGTCTGACTCCGAGACTGAAAGCGAGGGGGCGGCGGGGAACCCTGGTGGTGGTGAGACAATCGTCTCGGAGGTTGGGACAGCTGTCACCTCCGAGCAGCCAACTGTTACGATGGTGACTGGCATGAAGAGGCCAGTTCCATTGGGTTCGTCCCCGCCCGTCAGGACCTTCAAGATTAAGAAAACCCGTAAGTATACTTTTTATTTATCTTTCCCGCATTTCTTTCCGCCATTGTTTTTAATATTGTTATCTTCATGCAGGCGTGGATGCAACCGCATTCCAAAGTGGTGCGGGATGGAGCAGTTCTGGACCCACGACGGTAGGTTTGGTCAACCTACCCGAGGCGATGACCCAGGCCGCTGCGCCTGTTTCTACTGTTGGTTCAGTTGCTCATCCCGTTGAGGCAACTGTTCCAATTGTGACATCATCTCCGCCGGCTGTCAGTGCCATCTTCACCGCATCCTTCACTGAGCCGGCGGTGATTTTTTCTGTGGGCTCTTCCGCAGCGGCAGCCATGGTAGTGAGTTCACCTCCGATGGTCTCTACCGCGGCGGCTTCAACCATGCCTCCTCCGGCACCGGCGACTACTGTCACACCCGGCCCTGAGCGGCGGAAACAGCCGGGCGCGCGCGAGTGGGGATTGATACTTAAGCACGGGCCATTGCAAACATTCAAAGTAAGATTTTCATTGCGCATGAAAAGTTTAATACAAATACATTACATTGTTTAAAAATTACATAAAAACATCCAAGTATAAAAATTGTTGAAGATTTCCACGCCATATCCCCATGCGCGGCGGGAGCAACCACGCGCATCGAAGGGATAGAACTAAAATCTTCCAAAAAGCTAGTTTTAGATGTTCAGCGTGATGTGCTCTAAGTGTGACTCCATGCGCTACCTAGTTATCTCCTGAAAGACACGTAAAAACATTTGAATCAGTATAAACTGAGTGAGTTCACAAGTTTTAGTACTTGATAAATCGTATTGCATCCAAATCTTGATACAAATCATTCTGAAACATGATTCTGATAACATCATTAAAACACATGCTTGGTAAAACATAGTCCTATCAACATATTCTGATAAAATCGTTCCGCGGGTTACGCGCGAACATTTCTGGGAACTGTGCTCGTCTATGCAAAGTGGCGCTGCCACTACGAGCTAAAATAAGTAATACCGTCCCGCGGTTTACGCGCGAACGTTTCAGGAAAGTGTGCTCGTCCATGCAAAGTGGCGCTGCCACTACGAGCTAAAATAATAATTCCGTCCCGCGGGTTACGCGCGGACGTTGTGCCGGAAAACAAGGCGCTCGTCCATGCAAAGAGGCGCGACCCCTACGAGCGGGCTCAAACCCATAGTACTGCCCCATGACCATACTAGGCACTCGTCCATGCAAAGAGGTGCGACCCCTACGAGTGGGTGGATCAAACCAGCAGTCCCTACCCTTAGAGTTCCAATGGTAAAGTGATCACTTACTCGAGTTCTAGCGCACATACATCGAAAACCTTAGATAACCATTCGCATTGCTCATCATGAAACATAACTTAAACACAATCGCTTGCATAGCTTGTAAGTATACGATGATAAAACATTATTTAAGTACGTGTCCCTCGCCCCGAAAACAGTTTAAAAATAGTGAAACAGTGAAAATAGGGGCTGTGAGACTCACCTGTGGTTCTTGTTAAGGGATTAATCGAGATTCGGGTTTTCTTGGTGTTGGCCTCGGAATCGAAGGTCTAGGATACGATTAAATAACAAGAAGTATATATATTAAGATCAAGAAATAGGAGAATATAAGGTTTGTAAAGTAGATCTCAAGTTTATAACCTCGGCTTACCTAGTAACTGGAATGGAATCGAAAATAACGGATGCTTGGGAGAGGATTTAGTGCAAGTTTGTAGTTCTTTGGAGTGTGTTTTGAGTGATAATTTAGGGTACACATTTATAGGCAAACTCAAGGGAACACAATCCCTTGCTTTAGGGGATTGTAATCTTTTCATATCTAGGGGTAATAATGATAAAGTATGGAAATTATTATTGTTTATTGTTTATTTAAAAGTGGAGGAGTGGATAAAAGATCTTGATTTGATTTGGACAGGGCATGCAGGTCTGGGGTTGGTGAGAATAGGGTGGCTGACAGTTGACTTTTCATGTTACAGTGTGCTTTTTCAGGTACTTTTGTCAGTGTTCAGTAAAAAGTGGAAAATCTCTGAAACACGCTACTGTTTCCTTTTGGGCGGGAGAAATCTCCTTATGTCTGGAGAATAGACTAAGTGTTCTGTGCGCATCACCTTGTGCGCATAGCTTTCTGCGTGTAGGACATTTCTTTGCTGCGGGTAGGTGCGTGACCTTCTCGCAGTCAGGGACATTGAGTTTCATTTGTAGATTCTCCAGGTGGTCTTGGTATTTCAACATAGTGATCAGTCATGTTGAAGTCAATTCCATCTTGGAGCTTCAGACAAACTAGCTCTCAATGTTCCCGCCATGCGGGGAGGTTAGTTCCCTTCCGCACGCGCATAAACGATTTAGGATGCACCCGCCTTAGCATCATGCGGGATGGTCAACCCATAGACAACATAACGTTAAGGTACATGAAAACATAAAGCCAAAACATTCGCGCATGGCGCATATAACATATGCCCACGCTGGTTCTTAACATGGTGCGCTCGCGCAGGGCGCACATAACAAATGCACGCGCTGAATAACATGGCGCGCTTGCGCAGGGCGCACATAACAAATGCACGCGCTGACTAACATGGTGCGCATAATATTTACAATCACCTAATTATTAGGTTGATTACTTGGTTTAAGGGATTGGGAATTTACCGGGTGTCACATTCTCCCCTCGTTAAACGAATTTCGTCCCGAAATTTAGGAGACGTTGCTGGCAGAAGCCATGTTCTGAAAGAGGTGTGGGTATTTCTTGCGTATTTGGTCTTCTCTTTCCCAAGTGAATTCAGGCCCACGCCTTGAGTTCCATTGAACCTTTACTAACTTGATTTTGCTTCTGCGCAACTTTTGTTCTTTCCAATCGGTTACTGCTATAGGTTCTTCTACGAAGTGCAGCTGTTTGTCGATGTGAATCTCTTCCAACGGCAAAATCAACGTTTCGTCAGATAAGCACTTTTTGAGGTTGGACACATGAAACGTATCATGAACTCCACTGAGTTCGGCGGGTAAACGGAGTTTATAAGCAACCGGACCGATCCTTTCCAGGATCTCAAATGGTCCAATGAAGCGCGGATTCAACTTTCCTCGCTTGCCGAAACGGGGGACTCCTTTCCATGGAGAGACTTTCAAAAGTACTTTATCCCCTACTTGAAATTCCAATGGTTTCCTTCGCACATCTGCGTAGCTCTTCTGTCTATCGCGCGCTGTCTTAAGGCGATCCCTTATCTGAAAAATCTTGTCTGTTGTTTCCTGGATCAATTCTGGACCAGTCATTTGCTTGTCACCTACTTCAGCCCAGCACAGTGGGGATCTACACTTGCGCCCATACAAAGCTTCGAACGGCGCAGCCTTAATGCTTGTGTGATAGCTGTTGTTGTAAGAAAATTCAACCAATGGGAGATGAGTATCCCAGCTACCTTCGAAATCGATTGCGCACGCGCGTAGCATATCTTCCAATGTCTGGATTGTTCGCTCGCTCTGCCCATCCGTTTGAGGATGATATGCCGTACTCATGTCAAGACGAGTACCTAAAGCCCCTTGTAACGATCTCCAAAACCTTGATGTGAACCGACTATCTCTATCAGAAATGATGGACACTGGGACTCCATGTTTTGAAACTACTTCTCGAATATACAGTCGGGCTAACTTTTCCATCTTATCGGTTTCCTTGATCGGCAGGAAGTGCGCTGACTTAGTTAGCCGATCCACAATAACCCATATTGTGTCATAACCCCCAGGTGTCCTTGGCAGTTTGGTGATGAAGTCCATAGAGATTTGTTCCCACTTCCACATGGGAATTTCTGGCTGTTGAAGCAACCCTGATGGTTTCTGGTATTCAGCCTTTACCTTCGAACACGTCAGGCACTTACTGACATACGTCGCGATGGCGCCTTTAAGATTGGGCCACCAATACAGCGTTTTAACATCTTGGTACATCTTGTCTGCGCCAGGATGTACGGAATACCGCGTCTTGTGAGCTTCGTTCAATACCTGCTCGCGCAATCCTCCCTTGAGAGGGACCCATATGCGGTTAGCGAAATATAGATTGCCGTTCTCTTTAAGTTCCAAATTCTTAACCATACCCCCAAGGCATTCGTTTTTAACAAACTCTGGTTTCAAGGCTTCTTGCTGAGCGTCTCGGATGCGGGTAGAGAGATCTGCGTGAATGGTCAACCTTAGAGCCTTGACTCGAAGCGTTTTTATTCGCTCCTTCCTACTTAGCGCGTCTGCTACCACATTCGCCTTTCCAGGGTGGTACTTAATTTCACAATCATAATCATTCAACAACTCCACCCATCTTCGTTGCCTCATGTTTAAATCCTTTTGATCAAATATATGTTGAAGACTCTTGTGATCCGTAAAAATTTTACACTTTGTACCATAGAGGTAATGGCGCCAAATCTTTAGCGCGAAGACAACCGCTCCCAGTTCTAAATCATGTGTTGTGTAGTTCTTTTCATTGGTCTTGAGTTGGCGTGAGGCATACGCTATGACTTTGTCTCGCTGCATAAGGACACATCCAAGTCCCTGATGTGAAGCGTCGCAGTAAACAACAATGTCATCCATCCCCTCGGGCGAAGACAAAATTGGCGCACTACATAACTTCTGTTTCAACATTTGAAATGCTGTTTCCTGATTTTCGCCCCAAACAAACTTCTTGTCTTTCTGAGTTAGCGCGGTCAGAGGTAGAGCTATTTTGGAGAAGTTCTCAATGAAGCGTCGATAGTAGCCAGCTAGTCCTAGGAATTGCCTCACCTCAGTTGGGGTTTTTGGCGCTTCCCAGTTTTCGATGGCCTTGACTTTGGAAGGATCAACGTGAATTCCTTTCTCGTTTACAACGTGACCGAGAAAGTGAACTTCTCTAAGCCAAAACTCGCACTTGGAAAACTTCGCATACAATTTTTCTTTCCTCAACAATTCCAAAATCAATCTCAGGTGTTGCTCATGCTCGGCCTTGGTCCGTGAGTAGATCAGAATATCATCTATAAACACAATCACAAACTTGTCCAAGTATGGTTTGCACACGCGGTTCATCAGATCCATGAACACAGCCGGCGCATTAGTTAGCCCGAAAGGCATCACTAAGAACTCATAATGGCCGTATCTAGTTCGGAAGGCTGTTTTCGGCACGTCTTCCTCATGGACCCTAAGTTGGTGGTATCCTGACCGTAGATCTATCTTCGAATAATAACTGGATCCCTGCAACTGGTCAAATAAGTCGTCAATCCTCGGTAAGGGGTACCGATTCTTGACTGTCAGCTTGTTCAGCTCCCTGTAGTCAATACACATTCTGAACGAACCATCCTTCTTCTTAACAAACAGTACTGGAGCTCCCCAAGGTGAAAAGCTTGGGCGTATGAAACCCTTATCCAATAGTTCCTGTAACTGATTGGATAGCTCTTGCATCTCAGATGGAGCTAGTCGATAAGGCGCTCGAGCTACTGGCGCAGCTCCTGGGACCAAATCAATACGAAACTCGACTTGTCGCGGCGGCGGTAATCCGGGCAAATCTTCAGGAAAAACTTCTGGAAATTCGCGCACTACTGGCAAGTCTTCAATTCTTCGCTCATCTCCTCTCTCTACGACATGCGCCAGGAAGGCGTAGCACCCTTTCCTTAGGCACTTTCGCGCCTTTAGGCACGAAATCAGTTTCATCGCAACTCCCCTTCTTTCCCCTTGAATTACCAAGGTTTCTCCGTTCGACAGTGGGATCCGAACCTGCTTCTCATGGCAAATAACTTCTGCGCGGTTCTCGACTAACCAATCCATACCTACCACAATGTCAAAACTTCCCAAGTCTATTGGCAACAAGTTAATATTGAACCCGTGACCTCCCATGACTATAACACATTGTTCAGTTCTTTCGTTCGCGCATAACTGCCTACCATTGGCTAGTTCTATAATATAAGGCGTGTCTAGCCTACTGGTTGCTAGGCCTAGGGAGTCTTTAAACTCAGATGATACAAAAATTAGGTCAGCGCCAGTATCAAATAAGACAGATGCAAAATGTCCGTTAAGCAAAAACGTACCGGTTACCACATTCGGCTCTTCTTTAGCTTCGCCTGCGCCGATCACAAAAGCTCTCCCGCGAGCTTGGTTCCCCTTTTGCGGGCAATCCCGACTGAAATGCCCTGGCTTCCCGCATGCGTAGCAGTTGTCGCTTGCTCCAGCTTCTCTGACACGGCAATTCATCGTCTTGTGCCCTGGTCTGCCACATTTGGCACATTCGATTCTTGACCATTCACCCTCGTGGTGATACTTGCATTTGTTGCACCATGGGCGAGGCCCGCTGTATCCTTTTCGTGGTGGCTCCGCGGCCTGAATCGCGTAAACCCTTGCGCTTTCCTGCTTCTTAAACGGTGGCTGCTTGGAGTCGGACCCTCGGTGGTGAGAGTTCCATTTCCTCTTGGGATCAGAGGTTCGCTGCTCGTTTCCGCGCGTAGTCAACATACCCGCACGGACCGTATCCCTAGTAAGGGTGATGGCCCGCGCTACCGCCTCATCAAAGGTTGGAGGCGCTGCGGCGTTGAGCGGAACCCTAACGACAGGAGGTAACCCAAAAATATACCTCTCGATCTTCTTTTCCTCCGTGTTTGCCATGTCTGGCACCAACTGGCAAAGTTCGTTGAACCGGTTGTTGTAGGCGTCGATATCCGTTCCTACCATGGTGTGGTTCCAGAATTCCTGTTGTATACTCTGGATTTCTGCGCGAGAGCAGAACTTTCTCATCATCATCTCCTTCAGATCCTCCCAGGTCTTGTGGAGAGCAACTTCTCGCCCCAATGTTTTCGTTTGAAGCTTCCACCAAGACGAAGCTGCCTCTTGGAACATGCAGGTCGCGTAAAGGACCTTCTGGTTCTCACTACATCCGCTAATGGAGAGAACAGTCTCCATCTTGTCAATCCAGTTGTAGAGCCCAATGGCCCCTTCGGTTCCCTTGAATGGCCAAGGCTTACAGGCCATGAATGTCTTATAGGAGCATCCTTTGTCCAAGGCTCCTGATTCGGGTTCTGGGGTCTCATTCTGACGACCCTGACTTGATTCGGCCTTGCTGGCCTCATGTGTCGCAATCGCCTGCGCGATTATTTCCGCGAGTTCCTCGGGTGTCATGGTAATTCCTTTGGCTTTAGTTGGAGGCATTCTCGCTTTAAAAGAGTGAAAATATATCAAACTTAGCGCATGTACTCTGAGCACATAATGTTATCATTATTTACTACACTGTGTGACCCGTGTTCCTAAGTGTGTGTATAGTTTCTTTTGAAAATATTTTCTTTGAAAAATATCTCATGCGATTCCCCAACGGTTATAGTCTAGGTTAAAACTTCTTTTCCTAGTTCGCTATAACCAGTGCTCTGATACCAATCTGTCACACCCGGCCCTGAGCGGCGGAAACAGCCGGGCGCGCGCGAGTGGGGATTGATACTTAAGCACGGGCCATTGCAAACATTCAAAGTAAGATTTTCATTGCGCATGAAAAGTTTAATACAAATACATTACATTGTTTAAAAATTACATAAAAACATCCAAGTATAAAAATTGTTGAAGATTTCCACGCCATATCCCCATGCGCGGCGGGAGCAACCACGCGCATCGAAGGGATAGAACTAAAATCTTCCAAAAAGCTAGTTTTAGATGTTCAGCGTGATGTGCTCTAAGTGTGACTCCATGCGCTACCTAGTTATCTCCTGAAAGACACGTAAAAACATTTGAATCAGTATAAACTGAGTGAGTTCACAAGTTTTAGTACTTGATAAATCGTATTGCATCCAAATCTTGATACAAATCATTCTGAAACATGATTCTGATAACATCATTAAAACACATGCTTGGTAAAACATAGTCCTATCAACATATTCTGATAAAATCGTTCCGCGGGTTACGCGCGAACATTTCTGGGAACTGTGCTCGTCTATGCAAAGTGGCGCTGCCACTACGAGCTAAAATAAGTAATACCGTCCCGCGGTTTACGCGCGAACGTTTCAGGAAAGTGTGCTCGTCCATGCAAAGTGGCGCTGCCACTACGAGCTAAAATAATAATTCCGTCCCGCGGGTTACGCGCGGACGTTGTGCCGGAAAACAAGGCGCTCGTCCATGCAAAGAGGCGCGACCCCTACGAGCGGGCTCAAACCCATAGTACTGCCCCATGACCATACTAGGCACTCGTCCATGCAAAGAGGTGCGACCCCTACGAGTGGGTGGATCAAACCAGCAGTCCCTACCCTTAGAGTTCCAATGGTAAAGTGATCACTTACTCGAGTTCTAGCGCACATACATCGAAAACCTTAGATAACCATTCGCATTGCTCATCATGAAACATAACTTAAACACAATCGCTTGCATAGCTTGTAAGTATACGATGATAAAACATTATTTAAGTACGTGTCCCTCGCCCCGAAAACAGTTTAAAAATAGTGAAACAGTGAAAATAGGGGCTGTGAGACTCACCTGTGGTTCTTGTTAAGGGATTAATCGAGATTCGGGTTTTCTTGGTGTTGGCCTCGGAATCGAAGGTCTAGGATACGATTAAATAACAAGAAGTATATATATTAAGATCAAGAAATAGGAGAATATAAGGTTTGTAAAGTAGATCTCAAGTTTATAACCTCGGCTTACCTAGTAACTGGAATGGAATCGAAAATAACGGATGCTTGGGAGAGGATTTAGTGCAAGTTTGCAGTTCTTTGGAGTGTGTTTTGAGTGATAATTTAGGGTACATATTTATAGGCAAACTCAAGGGAACACAATCCCTTGCTTTAGGGGATTGTAATCTTTTCATATCTAGGGGTAATAATGATAAAGTATGGAAATTATTATTGTTTATTGTTTATTTAAAAGTGGAGGAGTGGATAAAAGATCTTGATTTGATTTGGACAGGGCATGCAGGTCTGGGGTTGGTGAGAATAGGGTGGCTGACAGTTGACTTTTCATGTTACAGTGTGCTTTTTCAGGTACTTTTGTCAGTGTTCAGTAAAAAGTGGAAAATCTCTGAAACACGCTACTGTTTCCTTTTGGGCGGGAGAAATCTCCTTATGTCTGGAGAATAGACTAAGTGTTCTGTGCGCATCACCTTGTGCGCATAGCTTTCTGCGTGTAGGACATTTCTTTGCTGCGGGTAGGTGCGTGACCTTCTCGCAGTCAGGGACATTGAGTTTCATTTGTAGATTCTCCAGGTGGTCTTGGTATTTCAACATAGTGATCAGTCATGTTGAAGTCAATTCCATCTTGGAGCTTCAGACAAACTAGCTCTCAATGTTCCCGCCATGCGGGGAGGTTAGTTCCCTTCCGCACGCGCATAAACGATTTAGGATGCACCCGCCTTAGCATCATGCGGGATGGTCAACCCATAGACAACATAACGTTAAGGTACATGAAAACATAAAGCCAAAACATTCGCGCATGGCGCATATAACATATGCCCACGCTGGTTCTTAACATGGTGCGCTCGCGCAGGGCGCACATAACAAATGCACGCGCTGAATAACATGGCGCGCTTGCGCAGGGCGCACATAACAAATGCACGCGCTGACTAACATGGTGCGCATAATATTTACAATCACCTAATTATTAGGTTGATTACTTGGTTTAAGGGATTGGGAATTTACCGGGTGTCACAACTACCTCGTCCATGGCCGGTTCATCAAGTATGTTCAGGGTTGGGGCTTCTAGCCAATCTCTGCCTCCTTCCCATCTCCCTGACCTCTTGGATGGATATCCCTTAGGTTCGGGTGATGGGTTTGGCGGCTACCGGCCTGTTGTCGACCCTACAGGTTCGTAGGGTTATTTTGGCCTATATTTTTTTTTATATATCATTTTTTCCTAACTGTTTTTTGTTTTTGCAGTTTCAGATTCCAATGAGGTGTATGTTCCACGGTGGAACCTCCGCCGGGGAACAACCCTTCGAACGGCTGTGGACTGCGTAGAATGGGGGCGCCACTCCGCCCCAAGCGGTGTGTTGGGGGAGGCCATGGCTAGCTACCAAGAGGGTAGGCTACCCAATGAGCTCCGAATACTCCTTGCTCGGATGCAGCCGCGCGTCGAATTGCTCTGTCGTGAAAACGACAAGTTAAAGACGGCGCGTAGCCTGGAAGTGGCTCAGGCGCGAGCGATCCGGGAGGAGAATAAGAGACTTGCTGCCATTGCCGCGGAGAAGGAGAAGGCCTTCAAGGACCTCGAGGTCGAGGTTCAGGCCCGGCACGAGGCTCGTTCCAAGGCTACCCAAGCTGTTAACGAACATCTTCGGTTGGCCAAGGAAACCGCACGGAACGCGACCGAGAGGGCCACCAAGGCTGAAGCTGTTGCTGAGCCTCTACGCACTGAAAACGAAGAGCTTAAAGCCAAATTAGAGAAGCTCCAGCAGGCTCATGATGCCTTGGCCTTAGAAGACGCCAAGAAGCTCCAAGAGCTTCTGGATCATAAGGGTATGCTTGACCACGCTGAGCGTAAGCTGAAGGGCGTTGAAGAGGCTGCTGCTAAGGATGTGCTGCTTACCAACCTTAACAGAAATGAAGCCGAACGCGCCCGTGATCAAGCTCAAGCTGCCCTCCAGGAAGCTCTGACAAATAAGGAGTGGCTTCTGCGAGAAGCGTTGCCTCAGGTATGCATAGCTTCATAATTTCTTTACGTTTTTCCTTATACTTAGAAAAGTTGATATATATTTTTATTTTGTAGGTTGTGCATCGGATCTTCACGAACACATTATATGACGATGCTATGAGCGCAGCCCTCAATGCTTCTCATGAGGATGGGGAAAAGGCTGGTTTCCCGCTTGGTCTGGGGTTTGTTGAGAAGGGCATTCCGCCTTCCAACTTTCCTCTATACGACGTGGACACTGAAGCTGCCTATGACCAAGCAGTGAACCAGTATGCTGCCTTCTCGCATCCGGTGGTGGAGAAGGTGAACGAGATTGCTGCTGCTGATGAAGGGCTAACTATTCTCAAGGCTTTTCTTGAACCGCCACAGCCAACTGATGGTGCGGGTTCAAGCGGGTTTGGAGGGAGTGGTCCTGAAGCTTGAACCCTGAGATCCCTTCCAACCGCTAGGATAGATTTACATTTTTGTAGGCGGGTAGATGCCCAGCCATTCTTGTAATCTTTGAATTTCTATGGAATATAAATGTTTTTGTTAATGCATTGCCTTGTAAACCTTATATGTTTTATTCATGCATATTTTAGTTTAACTTAGCAATTTTCTAAGTGTTTAGGATAAGTTAACCTGTCAACGTGGTAGATAATAAGTTCAAGTTTTGCTTCCTCTATCATGATTGTGCGGGTAAGACCGTCACTTTCACTTAGTAGGATGGCCAAACTTTACCTATATCTAACCTGCGTGAAGGTTTTCCTCATCTTTTTCTTAGAAATTTTTACCGTTTTTATGTTTATGCGGGTTTTGCCGCCTTCCACACGCAACGACTTACTTCTTTCCACACTTATTTATGCGGTGAATACCGGCATATCAGTCTGGAAAGTTCATAAGTATAAAGGTAAGGCTATCAACACAATGTGATAGAGGAGAATCATTTCCATTAGAAGTGGCTCTAGGCCTTTTCTTTACAAGTTTGGAATTGATCTACATGTAACATTTGCGTAATTGAGCTCCATTCCATGTTCTTGGGATGGGGGTGCCATCGAGCCTTTCGAGCCGGTATGCGCCTTTTCCCAAAACTTCTTTGATAATGTATGGCCCTTCCCAGACCGGGGCCAGCTTTCCTGGGCGCTCTTGGTTCGAAGCCTCGTTGTTACGCAGTATGTAGTCTCCGATATTGAAGTTGCAGAGTTTTACCCGCGTGTTGTAGTATTTTTGCATTTGTCGCTTGTAATTCTCTTCACGCGCTACGGCTAAGTCTCTGCGTTCTTCGGTTAGCATAAGGTCTAACCGTCTTTCCGCATCATTGTCTTCTGGTTGAATCAAGACCCTTGGTGAGGGTAAACCAATTTCGACCGGGACCATGGCTTCAGCGCCATAGGTAAGGCTGAACAGGGTCTCTCCCGTACTTGCCTTTTTCAGCGTTCTGTTTGCCCAGAGGACGTGTGGAACTTCGTCCACCCAGCCGGATCTATGTTCCAAGAGTCTTTTCTTTATGCCATCGACGATGCTCTTATTCGCTCTTTCCACCTCACCATTACCCTGCGGGTGTGCCACTGAGGTAAAGGTGTGGGTGATTTGAAGTTCTTCCAGCCACTTTTGTAGCTTCTTGTCAGCAAAGTTGGTGCCGTTATCGCTCACCAAATTCTGTGGAAGTCCAAAACGACAAATAATAAATTCCCAAATAAATTTTTTGATATGTTTTGCGGTTGTTTGGGCTAAGGGTTTTGCTTCTATCCACTTGGTGAAGTAGTCGATGGCTACCACTAGGAACTGAACGTCCCCTGCTGCTGTAGGAAATGGGCCTGTCACATCGATGGCCCATTTCTGAAATGGCAATGAAGAAGTGACTGGCACAAGTTCGTTTCTCGGGCGATGTGTGTTGGGTGCGTAGAGCTGGCAGGACCTACATTTTCTGATGTAGGCCAACGCATCCGTATGCATCCCCGGCCAAAAGTATCCCGCGTTGTTTAGCTTAGCTACAACTGCGCGTGGACCTGCGTGTACTCCACAGATGCCTTCGTGTACTTCCCTTAGGAGGTAGTCGGCATCTTGGTTGTCCACGCATCTGAGGAGTGGGCCAAGAAAGTTACGCCTGTAAAGTATGTTATCAACGAGTTGATAGTTCAGTGCTTTACAGCGTATCTTTCTTGCCTGTGCTTTTGACTCTGGTAGTATACCCGCTGCAAGGTAATTTATGATTGGTGTCATCCATGTTTCTGTACCGGTTTGGATGACACAAATTTCCTTGTGCGGGACTGACGGTGCTCCAAGGAGTTCAACGCGGATGTCCTTTCCCAAGTGGGTGAAGGCTAACGATGCAAGCTTGCTTAACGCTTCCGCAAATTTGTTTTCACTTCGCTTGATGTGCATGACTTTGCAATCGTTGAAATCGCGCATAAAGGTTTTTGCTTGTGCGAGGTACAGGGCTATTGTGTCGTTAACAGCCGTGTACGTCCCGTTTATCTGGTTGGCTACTAACGTGGAATCTACGTGGGCTTCCAGGTTTTTCACCCCCATCTTCCGCGCAATTCTCAACCCGGCCAAGAATACTTCGTACTCCGCTTCGTTATTCGTACTTGGAAAATCCAGTCGAATAGCGTAAGTGTACTCTTAGCCTGCTGGGTTGGTTAGTTTCAACCTTGCGCCTGAACCCTCGTTGTTGGCTGCTCCATCAGTGTAGAGTCGCCAGACATCATCAATGTCCTGTGCTGGAGAGGGTTGAGCCTCTTCCTGGCACTCTTTCTCCCGCGAAGCGGGGATTTCTGCAATAAAGTCGGCCAAGACCTGGCCTTTTATGGCTGGTCTTGGCTTGTACTTTATCGCATATTCTCCCAATTCTATTGCCCATTTGGCTAGGCGTCCTGACAACTCGGGTTTGCCTAGAACGTTTGCAAGTTTGAAGTTGGTGAGAATGGTGATTGGGTGCCCTTGGAAATACCGTCTTAGCCTGCGTGAAGCCTGTACGAGCGCTAAGACTAATTTTTCCAATGTAGAGTACCGGGTTTCTACGTCTGTTAAGACGCGGCTAACATAGTAGATGGGCATCTGGATGCCTTTTCGTTCTACTAGCAGGACTGCCCCGGTTGCTCTATCTGTGGCGGAGAGGTATAGGATTAACTCCTCCCCCGCTTCTGGTGCTGTGAGCGTTGGGAGTTCGATCAAGCGTGACCGAATCTCTTGAAAAGCTGCTTCCGCTTCTGGTGTCCAGCGAAAGTGCGTTTTCTTTAAACAATTTCTCAATGTTGACACGAATGGGAACGACCTATCCGCATGATTTGCCAAAAAACGGTAAAGTGCGACTAGTCGTCCATTCAGTGTCTGAGCTTGTTTGATGGTAGTAGGTGATTCCATTTTGATAATGGCTTCGACCTTTTCAGGGTTCGCTCTGAAGCCATCTTTGGTAACGATGACTCCTAAGAACTTCCCTTCTTCCATTCCAAAAGAACACTTGCTCGGGTTGAGCTTCATGTTTATCTTTCTGAGCGTGTTGAAAGTTTCCTCGATGTCTTTCAACATCGCTTCTGGCTCAAGGCTTTTGATGACCAAGTCATCCATGTAAACTTCCAAGTTCCTCCCAATTTTGGCATGAAACTCTTTGTCCATCAGGCGTTGGTATGTGGACCCGGCATTTTTAAGTCCGAATGGCATCATTTGGTAACAAAACGTGCCATCGGGCGTCCAAAATGCGGTTTTGTCCTGATCGTCAACGGCCATGTGGATTTGATGGTATCCCTTATACGCATCAAGGAAGCATTTAAGGCGAAACGGTGCTAACGAATCTACCTTAAGGTCAATTTCGGGTAACGGGTAACAATCTTTGGGGCATGCTTTGTTTAGGTCTTTGAAATCTATGCACATGCGCCATTGTTTGTTAGATTTCGGTACCATGACGGGATTTGCAACCCATGTTTGATATCTACTAACGCGTACGATGGCCGCGTCTAGGAGTTCCTTAAATTGGGTTCTACACGCGTTAGCCTGTTCCGCCCCCATTACTCGACGCTTTTGTATGACCGGCGCAAAAGCCTGGTCACACTTGAGCTTATGCTCTGCCTTATTTCGAGGTACACCAGTCATGTCAGCTGGTGTCCACGCGAAGATGTCAGCGTTTTTCTGTAGTAAGCGTTTGAGTAAGGTGCGTGTGGGCTCGGTGATTGTTGGACCAATGGTAACAGCCTGGTCAGGGTATTTGCCATTGAAGGCCCATTCTTCTGGTTCGGTATTGGTTGGTTTAGCCATCTTTGGTTTGGGTTTAGATGAGACAGTTGCGATGCATACCTGGGGAATACCGGTGATCATCGCTACACCCTCAGCTGTTGGCCACCCCATCATGCCGTGGACTGAAGACACCACGGCATTGAATCTTGCCATCCCATCTCTCCCGAAGAGAATGTCGTATGTGTGGTGTGGCTTCCTCATTACAACGAAGTCCACGTCTTCTGTGCGGGAGTATTTCCCGTCTGTGAGAGTGATGGGGAAAGATAGGATACCCACGGGGTGTTTGTGCTGCCATCGAACCCTTCCACCGAGGCGTAGACCGTTTCTAGGTGTTCTTTGTCTTCGTCGTCTAGTTTGTCGAAGAACTGTCTGTACATGACCGTTGATGAAGCGCCGTTATCAGCAAGAGTGCGGGAAGTGATGTAGTGCCCCAGCTGGCTTTTGATGACTCTAGGGCCTTATTTGTTGGGTCCTCCTGGCACTCGCGGGAAGCGCACTTCAGCTTCCTTCCACGCACATGGTTCTGTCATTCGTCGTTTTCTTCCTCTGGCATTGCCATGAACCATGTGGATGCTGATGTCGACGGGCTTTCGTCCGTTACCCTTGTACCGATTATCATTCCTCCCTCTGTTCTTGATTGATGCCACGAGGTGTGTAAGTTTTCCATCTTTGACGAATGTTTCGATAATATCCTTCAAAGATGTATACTCCTCGGTGGTGTGGCCCTTTGTCCCGTGGAAGTCACAGGATTTGCTCTGATCAGCGTTATGGCGCTGTCGGATCATTGGAGCTTTTGGCCATGGGAGTTTCTCGGTGGCAAATATCTCTGTGACGCTTTTGGTGAGTGGCGTCCATCTAGGGTTCCGGTTTGATGAGTGCGTGTTATCCCTTCCACCTAATAGAGGGCGAGAGCTGGATGAGGTGTCAAAGTTTATCCTTGACTGCCAAATACCGAGCTTCCTCTTTTTATTTTGCCGGGCGGTACGGACGTTGTTTTCTCTGGTCCTTTGCGTGTAGAGGTTTGTACTCTGGGGAAGATTCCTACCCAGTTGCTTCTCCGTTTCGGCAAAGCGCTTGGCTGCCGTCATGATGGTATCCCATGTGGATGGCATGCCGTCTGTACCCGTGAGCGTGCGGATAAGCTCTGGGTATTCGGCGCCCTGGATGAAAGCGGCGCGAACAAGATCTTCACTTATGGTGCCCAGACTCAGCTTCTTTGAGTTGAAGCGAGTGATGAAGTCTAACAAAGATTCATCTTCCTCTCTAACGCAGTTAAGGATCTTCCACTGCTCTTCAGTATATTTTCTCTGTTGACTGAAGTGTTGGCTGAACTTGTGCTGGAAGTCCGCCCAATCGTAGATGTGGTGGACCGGTAAACGATCAAACCACGCCCTGGCCGCTCCGACCAGCGTCATCTGGAACATATAACACCAGTGGGTTCCGTCCAGTTGCTGACGGTTGCCCCCGCTATGAATCTGTTCAAGTGATCGTCTGGGTCGGATATGCCATCATAAGTGCCGATGTTGGACATCTGTTTGGCACTCTTCGGGGCGATTGCTTCCGCAATGTCCCTTGCAAACTTGGACGTTCCTGCATTTGCAACAGTTGGCCTGAAAGTCTTGGAGAAGTCACGTGGGTTTCCCCCCGCGTTCCTTGGCTTAAAGGTTTCTCCAAAATTTCTTCTCGGCTGGAAGTCTGCTTCCTTACGCTTCCCTTTCGTCTTATAACGAGGGTTTGCGTCACTGTCAGATTCTTCCCACTCATCATCCGAATACTCGCAATCATTGCTCATGTTGAGCTGTTGTCGAGTGCTTCCGAATTCGTCATTAGCCTGTTGGAGTGAACGTAAACGTTCATCCAACTCAGCTTGGAATTCTTTTTGACGTGCTTCCGCTCAAGCTTTAACTTGATCAAGTGCTTGGCGGGGGAGCTTCGTCTGTTGTTTCTCCAACTGGGTATCAATGAATCCCAGGGGCGGATTGTTTACTGCACTTGCCCCGGCTTGGGTAACCGGGGTAGTGTTCGTAAAAATTGTGTACTCGCCGGTGTTCCCCCCAGTAGCTGGGGTTGTGGTTACCGGGGTTTCTTGGTCACTCGTTGGCCTTG
Source organism: Bidens hawaiensis (assembly GCF_021521415.1). Taxonomy (NCBI): domain Eukaryota; kingdom Viridiplantae; phylum Streptophyta; class Magnoliopsida; order Asterales; family Asteraceae; genus Bidens; species Bidens hawaiensis. The sequence goes on along the minus strand of NW_027500702.1, from coordinate 4,991 downwards.
GCATCGGAGTAACCTTAACCATCTTTCCAGAGGTTTTGAAAAAACACAAAAAAAGAATTAGTTATAGCTTTTATGCACGGATGGCGCCAATGAAGAAACACTAAGTGACCCCGGCAGATTACTAATAATCTTAGGGTTAAATAGATGTTTCCCACGAGGGTTAGGTCCGGCAAAGATGGTTATTCTTCTCAACCTGCAAAACAGACACCGTGAGCTCGTCACTAAGAAGGGGGGGTTCCTCCTTGTGACCACCCTCCGGCGTGAGAATCAGACTAGATTGCTCTGAATATAAGTGTATATTGAGAGAAATAGCTAGAGAAGATAAGATGATGATACCGTTCCAAGGTGTCTGAGTATTTATAGCCGAAGGTAGGTTTCCAAGCAGGTACGGCCAGCTGTATAATATTCCTTTTCCACCAACTACGGGCTATGTACGTGCCACGATGGGAGCTGGTGGGTAGGCAGCGGCTGATAGTGACGTTTTGTACTAGAGCGTGCTCCTGCTCGTACTATTGTCGGTGAGATGTCACCCTGTGATTGGTTCATGGGCTGCTTTGGTCAGATCTTGTCTATTTTGTCCATACCTTGGCAGGTATAGTACAAAAGATCTTCCAGAAGCGTACGGACTGGCTCTTTTGGGCGGGAATATTCTCGCCTTGCTCATTCCTTCTTCCGGTGACATTGCTGAAGTATAAGAGTTAGTGCCTTATGCGTGTAGCCTTACCGTTAGTGCGGGTAGCCTTCCTTCTTGGCTTGTACCCATAGCTGCGGGAACAGGCAGAGTACTGTACCAAGGGAGGCTTTCCTGCGGGAACAGCTGGCTTACTGCGTGTAAGGTCTTCATCTCTCTGAGCATGGTGGGTCCTGCGGGACCAGTTAGTCTTTGCGTAGACGTACCTCTTTAAGGTGTGTCTTGCGGGTCCAACTGGGCTTTGCGGGGACCTACCTCTTCACTCTCTTTCAAAAAAAGCAAGGAATTAGGATTTCCTTTAGACGGTCCCAACTCTCAAACACCCACTTTATGTCTTTGAATACGGGTAAAGTCTCTCATCAAGGCTTAACAAAAATCTGGCTCTTCAAAATAACTTATAAAACACTAATATATATTAACTATTTTTTGTTACATATTAAAAAAATTCAGTTGATACATTTTAGTTTCTTGCCTCCGAAACTGCTACATTTATAAAAAAAGTTAAAAAAATCATACACAATTAACTTATTTACACCGAAAAACTGTAACTTTGTTTTCCAATTAACCAAGAAACATAAAACAAAAAGGAGGATGTAATATAACAAACAGAAAACATGACCACCGAGGGAAGGTAAATATAGCATAGCGTGTGGGCATCAACGAAGATGCAAACGCTATCGAAAATGGCGCAATAATTCTTCTTCTTCTTTCTCTGTATCTATATCTATATCTGTACGTATACATTTATTTACATCCATTAATATATTATATTATATTTACCTACATACCATAACACTTTCTGCATCGATCGACGTAATAATAATAATTTCGCAATTTCATAAAATAATAATCAATTCGATCCGATTTCTTCAGTTATTTCGTTACGGTTAGTTAATATTATGATTTCGGCTCTCGTGTTATTATAAAGTTGCTTTGATTTGATGGATATTATTGGATATTGAGCTGTAATTTGTGTGAATTCGGTATATGTATTGGAATTAGGGCTTCTGGAGATTTGTTAGCGTTGGTGTAAACGTATTGGATCTCGTGTGTGATGTTTATTGCTTATATATACTGTGTAGATATGCAATTGCAGTATGTGATTGCTGAAATTTGTTGTGCAGTGGAAAAGTGTTACTGATTTGTGTGTTTCCGAGGCGTTGATTTGTTGTTTGTGATGTTATTGGATCTCGAAAAGGCGTGTTAAGTTTGTGTAATGTTTATTGATTTGCATTTGAATTTGGAACTATATGAATGTGGTGTGCTTATACTGCTATACTGTTATACATATTTCATTGCAGTTTGTATATCTTCTAGATTTGTTTTAATTGGTTTCGAACAAAATGTGATAGCTGAAATTCGTTGTGCAGTGGAAAATTGTTACTGATTTGTGTGTTTCTGAGGCGTTGATTTGTGGTTTGTGATGTTACTGGATCTCGAAAAGGCGAGTTAAGTTTGTGTAATGGTTATTGCTTTGCATTTGAATTTGGAACTATATGAATGTTGTTCTTATACTGCTATACTGTTATACATATTTCATTGCAGTTTGTATATCTTCTAGATTTGTTTTAATTGATTTCGAACAAAATGTGATTGCAGAAATTTGTTGTGTAGTGGAAAATTGTTAGTGATGAATCCACTAGTTTGTAAAGCTGTTGGATCTCGAAAAGGCGTGTTAAGTTTGTGTAATGTTTATTGATTTGCATTTGGATTGGAACGATTTGAATGTGGATCTGGTATTCTGGTGCAATTGTGTAATGTATATTGCAGTTTGTATATCTTCTAGTTCTAAATATTGTTTTAATTGATTTTGAACAAAATGTGTTGTTGTGCAGTGGAAAATTGTTAGATTTGTGTGTTTCTGAGGCATTGATTTGGGTTTGTGGTGAATGTATTGGTTTGTAAAGCTATTAGATCTCGAAAAGGCGTGTGAAATTTGTGTAATGCTTATTTGAATTTGGAACTATTTGAATTTGTCATCTGGTATAATTGGTGCTTATACTGCTAGACTGTTGTTATACATATTTTGTTGCAGTCTGTATATCTTCTGGATTCGTTTTGATTGATTTTGAACAAAATATGATTGCAGAAATTTGTTGTGGAGTGGAAAATTGTTAGTGATTTGTGTGTTTATGAGGGATTGATTTGTGGTTGGTGATGAATTCCTTGGGGTGAGGGAGATTGATGGATTCTGCAAGGAGTTGGTTACATAAGTTTCAACCGAGAGATCGATTGAGGTCGAATACCAGGAGGAGGGATTCAATGGATGGCGTTGAAGATGATTCGATTTCTGAAGAAGAGGCGTCAAGTATGACTAAGCAAAAGGTTGCTGCTGCTAAAAAGTATATTGAGAATCATTACAAGGAGCAAATGAAGAATTTGCAGGAAAGAAGAGAAAGGTAGTCTCTAGAAAACTAAATAGTTTTAGATATTGTTGAATGGGCCAATACACACCTATATTATGTGGCTAAAGTTAAGTTTTGTGTTTAAAGTTTGACATTTGATAAATAGATAATAGCAAATTTTCTGTTGATTTTTTCATAGAAGAAAAGTAACACTTGAATGTTTGTTGAGTAGGCGAATATCACTCGAGCAGAAACTAGCTGATGCTGATGTGTCAGAAGAAGATCAAAACAACTTAATTAAGTTTCTAGAGAAAAAAGAAACTGAATATATGCGCCTTCAGAGGCACAAAATGGGAGTTGATGATTTTGAGCTACTCACCATGATAGGGAAGGGTGCTTTTGGTGAGGTATGGTTAGAGACATTTTGCAGCTAAATATATTTAGAAACTTTAAATGTTACAAATAGTTTTTAATATATGTCTTATTTAATTTTATGGTTATCATTTGGTTTAGGTAAGAATCTGCAGGGAGAAAACAACAGGCAATGTATATGCCATGAAAAAGCTTAAGAAATCAGAAATGCTTCGCAGAGGCCAAGTATGTAATTTTATGGTTAAACTTTGAAAGGTTTAAAGATAATGTTTATGTTTATTTAGTTTATGAATCCCGTTTATTAGGTTGAACATGTGAGAGCTGAAAGGAATCTGCTTGCTGAGGTGGACAGTAACTGTATTGTGAAATTGTATTGTTCTTTCCAAGATGACGAATTTTTATATCTCATAATGGAATATCTACCTGGTGGTGACATGATGACATTACTTATGAGAAAGGATACCTTAACTGAAGATGAAGCAAGATTCTATGTTGCTGAAACAGTTTTAGCCATTGAATCCATCCACAAACATAATTATGTACATAGGTATAAGACTCTAAGTTATAACTACCTTCTTTATGTTTTACAAACTAAATTATAGTAAGTTTTAACTTATGCTATGGTTTTTTGGTTACAGAGACATTAAGCCCGATAATTTGTTACTTGATAAATTTGGTCATTTGAGATTATCGGATTTTGGATTGTGTAAACCGTTAGACTGTAGTACACTTGAAGACACTGATTTTTCTACTGGGGATAATGCGAGTGGAAGTTCAACGGGTGAAAGACGGACACAACAAGAACAACTGCAACATTGGCAGAAAAATAGGAGGACACTTGTAAGGATCTTACTTCTATAGTTTTATCTTACTCAATTTTTAAAAAATATCATATAGTTGATTAAACTGTTGGAACTAGGCCTGTAAATGAACCTAACATTCAGAGAACCGTTTCTGAACTGTTTGATTGGCGGGAAGTTTGTTTATGTTCTATAATAATTTGATTAAAGAAGGAACATGAACACATGTCTCGTTCGTTCATTGACATTCGTGAACGTTCGTTCATCTATGTATATTCATTTAGGTTCGTTCGTTTATCAAATTTGTTTATTACTAATACTATTTTAAATTCAGTTTAGTTTTTTTGAACTCTTTGTTAGCTTCTATAATGGTGGATGCAAAAATAATGGTATTCTAGACTTTATTTTGGATATTCACGTTTGATTTTGATTGGTGTACGTTTATGTTCATGAATCTTTCGTTTAGAACATTAACGAATGGAACATAAGCAAACACGAACACATGCATATTCTTAACGAACGAACACGTGCATTTTCTTAACAAATGGACACAAACAAGAAAATCTGTATTATTAGGTGTTCATGTTCGTTTGTTTTTGGGTCAAATTTAACTGACCGTTTCGTTCGTTCGTCTACAAGCCTTGTTGGAATTTATGATCCCTTGTGACATTGCAGGCTTATTCTACTGTTGGAACTCCTGATTATATTGCTCCAGAGGTTTTATTAAAAAAGGGTTATGCACTCGAATGTGATTGGTAAGTATTAAGTAACATTATTATTTTT
>NW_027500701.1:0-40815 GCF_021521415.1 Bidens hawaiensis | reverse complement strand
TAATAAAATAAATCAATAAAGATTCATAAATGATGAATAGAATATTTAACTAAAAGGTGACTAATTAATTTAAGGTACTTTCTAAACATAGTATTATAAGGATGAAAACCTAGGAAGACTAGATCTATAACATTCCTCATTTGGATAAAACAAAGATTAACAAATTATTTAATCAACAAAAAACCTTCTAATATAATCACTAAATTAGTAAAATAAAAAACAAACAACATCCTCATCCTCATCATATCTTGTTCTTCTCTCTTGCTCTCTCTATTTAACCAAGGCCTTATTATCATTATCCATAATCAAGATTAATTAATTAATTAATTAAGAAGACGACAACGACCCAATTAACACTGTCGTTGTGCTGCGGTTGCTGCTGTTGTTGTTGCTCGTCGTTTCTGTTAAAGAAATTGACACCGATATGGTGATTATCGGAATCTTTCTTACCAAACGTCATCTTGTTGTTATGCATCCAGACCTTAAAACCCCTTTATCGACTCCGATTTCGTTGCAGAAATTGATGATCAAGTCTTCATCTTTCTTCTGCATCTTCCACCCCACACGTTCAGCTAATTCGTGCATTTTATCTTTCTGGTCTTGGGTGAATTTGGTTCGGAATCTTTTCTTTCCGGTGGAGTTTGACCCGAGTAAGCCGGGTACCGCCGGTGACCGGAATTGAGGAGAATTGAGTGGTTTTCGACGGTGGAGCGGATAAGCCGGAGCTGAGAGTGAGAAGCATGTGTGGGGCTGATGGGTGGTAGTAAGATGACGAGATCGGCGGTGGAGATGGTGAATCCGGCGGGCTGATACTGGCTTCTCTAGCTCCGGCGAGTGATATCGGTTGTGGCGGTGGTGGTGGAGGGTGGTGGCGGTTCTGGGGTTGGTATTCAATAACGTGTTGTATTGGTGGGTTGGTTGGAAACGATGCTCCGTCGGGGTCACGGCGGTGGAAGTTGCGGTGGCAGCCACACGCTGCGCATTTTAGTGACGTGGGATCGGTCGGAGATGACGTCAGCGACGGCATGAACTCACCGCACCCGTCCACCGCGTGACCACCCATGCTGGCCGCGTGGTTTTTTAAGCATTCTTTGTAAGTGACCACCACCGGGTTGTGGCGGGGTTAAGGCGTTTCAACACGCCGTTGGTGAAGGGTGGTGGGAGGTGTTGGATCTGAGGGTCAGGATCAGGGTTTTTGACTGGGCTGGTGGCGGTGGTGGTGGCGATGGTGATGGTGGTGGCGGTGGTGGTTGGTGGTGGTGATTGTATGTCCATGAGTAAGTAATTAATTAGAGAGAGATGTGAAAAATGGTTAGTGGTCCATAAATGGAAGGATGAAGACTGTAGATAACCTGGCTTCTTATGTGGTGCTCAACTGTCTTTGGTTAACCCTTGGTTATCTAAGTCACTAGCTCCTTGGTTTGGTTAACCCGAATTTAATAACATATGGATATACTTGAACCGACCTTATATCTTATTATTTTGATATTGTTAAAATATAGCAAGTTCTATTGAATTATGATGTAGGATTCAATTTCTAGAATATTAAGTTGTTTTTGTTGTGGAAAGGGTTCTTTTGTTTTTTTAGTGATATCATGCAATATATCTATCTGGTAGGATTGAGCACGGTTTAGTTTGGGTTTTAGACAAAACCAAAATCAAAACTAAAATTGAAGTAATTGGTATTTTGAATATACAAATCTTTCGGTTTTTCAATTTTTTGGCGTTCGATTTTTCAGTTATTTTCAGTTCCGGTTCAGTTATAGTCGGGTTTTTTCCCAATTTTTGTGTAGACCTTTCAAAAACAATTTAAAAAATGAAAATAATGATTTTAAGCTTGTAAGAATGTATTAGCATACCACATATATATTGAATTCAAAAAAACAAATACATGAAACGATACGAATACAAAGTTGATATACTCAAGTTATTAATCAAAAAACATTAAAAGTTTAGTCTTAATATTTATTTATCATCTTATTCATTTTCAAAGTTTAGTCTCAGTCTTTATCATCTTTTTAATCTTCATCACCGTCAATTGATTCGGTTCGGTTTTTTAAAAAGGAAAACCGAACGAAAACCGAAAATTTAGTTTTCAAAAAAGAACAAAAAAATTAACGTCGGTTAATGCTTCGGTTCGGTTTTTTTGGTTCATATTTTTCAGATAATTCGATATTCTGCTCACCCCTAATATCCGGCAAACAAAGCAAATCCATAGAGTTAGTTTTGGGTTAATATGGGTAATTCTAAAAGTGAAATGAATCAAAATTGTTCTAAAGAATTTTTCAAGGATGTCAGGATAAACAAATTCCGGTTCAACCCGAACCACTATAATCTTTTTATGAATCTGCCCGTTCCGACCCTAACTGATTATGACCCGTGACCAAACCATGTCAACCCATTTTCTAGTCCTAGTTATAACTTATAAATTAAATAAGCTAATCAAACATATGTTTTATAATTCATAGTTAAGTTAACCGCTATTCAAAAGAAAAAAAAGTTTTAGTAATCCATCTTCACAAAACTCATCATGTTAACCTTTTTTTTAAAATAGCTCATGACAACATAAACTCATCCTAACTCAAACTCATTCTAACTCAACACCACCTAACCTATCTATCTTGACACCTCTGCGCGTGATGTAAATGTATTTCTATAATGAGGTTAAGAAAATTTTCAAGTGACCCAAAAGGTGTAGTTTTAGAGTAGGATTAGTAATGTATTAGTTAAAAAAATGTTATTATCTTTAAACATGCATTTTTCATCTTATTTAATTTTGAAATAATGAAGTAGTTAGTGCTATGTGTAATAAATCAATTGAATATTTATAAATTTTTATATGCAGTTCATTTACGTGTATTTATTTTTAAATAGATTCTTTTTTTAATAATACCCTATATTCGTTTAATTTTGATAATGCATACAAACAGAATCCGATGGCCCTTTTAACATATCGATATCGATACCTACTGCCTCTTGGTATAGTTCTATCGTCTTATTTGGTCAACTACTTTTCACATCGGTACTTCTACTAACTTACATCATCCTTGTTTGTATGTGATTATTATTTATTTGTAATTTTTGTTTGTGGAAATAGATTCGTCGTAAACACACAAGTCTTGCATTTTAAAACATAATAATTAGCGTTACTACAATACACTTATAAATTCGAAGACATTCTTGAATGGTTAATTATTTGTTAGTTTTCTTGAATGATTAGTTATGCACCAAAAGTTAAGTCCACAACAATGATTTTGTCGTAATTTGTTGATGTTTCCGCTTATAAATTAAACCATTCGCGTGTTAGAAGTGTATATAGAAATTTATAGAGAATTATGAAGAGAAATTGACCAATGATGGAGTGCGAGCTTTTGCATATTTATGGAGATTTATAAGACGTGTATAAAAACATACAAGAAAAATTAGAAGTGCATGAAGGTTAATCGTTAAGGGTTTATTTGTTATGTTTTATTTTAATTAATTTAATTATAACAGGTTTATGAAATGTTTTGCCTTGAAAAGAAAGTTTAGAAATTGTCTCGGTGAGCAAGTTTAGTACATTTAAATAGGGGTCTAGATTATTGTTTTTTTTATTTTTTATTTTTTTGTGTGTGTCAAGTGAAGTCTCTTTTGTTGTATGTTTGTTAAGTTTGCTTGATTATATGAAGAGTCAAGGGTTGTCACCACAAAATCTCGTGTTCGTTTGTTTGTCTGTTTGTTTGATCCATATGGGCCAACAATTGGTATCAAAGCTACGTCTCAGATTTACGTAAAGTTTTGCATTATTTATGTTCGAAGGCTTTGTTCGATTGGGAGGTTTTGCCATTAAGTTTGTTTGTAACTTGGAAGCAAGAATCGTTCGATCGAAAGAAACATATTACACCCCTCTCGCAAATTGAAAAAAACAATAAGATCTCGTTTCAAAGTCCTACTAATACCTCTGAAGAATCGGGAGCAGGCCCTACTAATACATGTGAAGAATAGGGTGCGGGCCATACTAATACATGCGAAGAATTGGGGTATAGCCACTATAATATCCGCGAAGAATGTAGAATATATAGTGGCAGAATGTAGAATGACAGAATGTAAGAAAGTAAGAACGAATGCAAGTACAGGTTTGTGTAGAATGGTGTCTTCAGATATGAATGTGTATGTTGTAAACGTAAAACCCATGAATTATTAAACTAGAACTCACTTAGCTTTGACTTTTAGTATGCACGCAAGAAATTAAATTGAAACACCTAGCTTGATGAGCACAGATGCAGAAGAATAAAGAAGTTGGCATCTGAAGAAAGAAATTATTTTGATATTTTGTGATGTTTGAACTTAAAAAGACATTATGATTGTTCCAACTAAGAATATGTAATAGAGGTTTAAACTTTTTATTATTCCGTAAAAGTTTTTAATTAACTCTGATTCTAGAATTGTGTTAATGAGTAAATCCAACGTCAAGTAGGGTTTCCAGGATCCGGGCCTTACATTCGATGAATCGATTTCACTACCATACGAGTCAGTTCCGTACCTCAAGCCTTAGAGACAGCGACAATGCCCAATCAATCGATTAATCGATTTCACACCCAAACGATTTCACCAATTAACATGCTTGCTTTCAGCTTCAATTTTGACTTCTGTGTCGAACCTCACAAGTCAGTAAGTCACATAGCGACCAGCACACAATGAAAACTTCGTTTGTTGTTGTGTTCGAACATCGACCAGATGGTAGGATTGGATTTTGGGCTTAATGCTTGTTTTTTTGTTTAAAATTATTTAGGTTTGTGCTTAGTTTTATGGAGTTCTATTTCTTAGCCTTTCTTATCTTTACGTTTATTTCGTAAACAATTTCCCGTTCTTTGGTTTTAAACAAACTTTATTTAAAAAATAAATTCAAGATTGGCACGGACTCAAATAATATGGATGGGCTGACTCAAATAATTTGGTTGGGCCGGACTCAATGCATGTATATATTTACTTGAGTTTTGAGAAAAAAATAAACTATCGAGTGAAAAACAAGGTAAGACCGCGACCCCCTTTGGTCTAAAGAAAGATCCACCAATAACCTTAGGGTATTTCAGGGTATAGTACGTGCCCCTTCCTCTCTAAGAATATAAAATTTATGATGAGCATACTATGAAACAATAAGATCTCGTTTCAAAGTGCAAAGTTGAGAGAATTTTAAAATTTGATCCAACCTCTTCATTTTAAAAGGGTAAACACCATGACACTATACTATTAGGTCATGGCAGTGTTTTTAAAAACCGGTTCAAACCGGCCTGAACCGGTTTAAACCGGATTTTGCACAGCAGGCCGGTATTTTAAGCCCGGTATTTTTGGCCGGTTTGCTAGAACATCGTACGCGCGGTTTTTTTCTAAAATACCGGTTTTTACCGGCAAACCGGTTTTATGTCCAAGAAATTTTTGATATTTACGGCCCATATTTTATCAAAACTACTTTTAACCTAACAATTAATATTTAAACGCGTAAACTTTATGACTTTTTTTTAAAATTGAGTGCTTTTGTATTATTTTTTTAATATAGATTAACTTTTGGATTATCTTTTGTTATGAAATCATTTACTTTTGGGTTATTTTTGGAGTTAAAGTTGTATTTATAGGAAATTATAAGGTAAAATGTTCAACCGGTTGAACCTCCCGGTATAACCCGGTTCAATCGGTTGTACACTTTTTAGCTTAATCCGGTACGAGTAAAAAACCGGTTTTTAAAACATTGGTCATGGGTATAAAAGTTAGACCGATAAAAGATATGTAGAGAATTCACACCGTTAATGTAGAATTATAATCGATCTGAAGGTGATTATATGCATAATTAGAAAGCATATTCGCGGTTTGATTGAATGCCATAACGTCCATAGCTTACGAAGTGACCTTACTTTTTACCTTTTGCTAGTTTTAGTTAGACAACCCCACTCTTAAAGTTCAGCTTGTTTTTCTGTTTTTTTTAGGATGTCATCATTGTACTCCGGGTAAGTATTAAGAAATATAAAAAACATCCATATACTTTTAATATTGGAAATCTTAAAACTTGCAAAAGAAAGGCGATTAGTGATTACACTAATTCAGTTGTTTATTTATTTATTTGGTTTATTGGATTTTAATAATCTAATTGACTGGTATTGGCCGATAATAATCCCTATTCATTTTATCACCACTGGCGATCCCAAATTTAAAAAGTTGGCCCCCGATGGTCCCCGTTAAAAATGACTTAACGGCGTAATACTTTTTTTCTGAATTTCAAGCTAATGTTTTAGGGCTTTTGATCGGAAGAAGGATACGAGTCGATTAATATAAAACTTCGTTTGAAACGGTGATCCAGACGACTTGATTTTTGTTAATTGTAAGTTTAAACACCCGAATTGAAGCCTATTTATTTCTTTATGTGACAATCACTGTCAACTGCATCACAGCCCACACATCTTTTAAAAAAGTATTACTAAAATCAATTTTAGTCTTATAAAATCTGTTTGTTGGTCCCAGACAAGTTTCATTATCACTTTAACATCGATTGATTGGTTGATATAACAAAGATTGGTTTCAATAAAAACAAATATAGTTTAATTCGTGTGGAATTTGAAATCGGTTTTGTGAAAGCTCGACGTACAGAATTTTGAGTTTATATTATTTTGAAACAAATTACAAGTGATTGAAAGTAAAATGAGTATTTGTTTTTACAAAACGAATAACTAAATGAATTCTGCCTGACGAATTTCAGCTTGAGTTGGAGTGAATGATCCAAGTCTTTGAATAATTAGCTTATCGTCTTCAATGAATTTGATTGTCTTTTATAGAGATAATAATTTTGGAGGAATAGCAAGTGTACAAGTGAATTTGCGTTTGTAATGGGGGCTACTTCCACAAAGATTCTTCTTGTGTCATTTATAGTGGTGTTCATATTGTCAACTTGGCTCCACTTGACCGGTTCTGACGAAGCTGAAAACTTGAGTTTATTTAACCATAATTGTAGAATCTGTTTTCTTAATTGTTCGTCATTGGATGGAGATTCTAGAGACCGGATGATCAATTTGTTGATTGAATATCATTGTATTGTCATCAGAGAACTGATTTGTCGTTTCGATCTTTGTGTTTCACAGCTTTTTTGTGTTTCACAGCTTTTTTGTGTGTATTTTCTTTCGATACTTACAAATAAAGAATTATTAGTTGATTTAATGATTAATTAATCCTAACATTATTTATTTTGCCTATGCGTTTTAGTTTTTACTTAATTATGTATAAATGAAGACTTGCTATCTTGATAGAGTGGGATTAAAAAGAAATTGTAAAGCTAAGTACTATGTGTGCTTAGTGAAGAAGGTGATCACTTCCTTTTAAGAGTAAGGCGTTTGTATCGGTAATCCCGACCGTTAAGGGAGACGACCAGTGAAGAAAACTCTCGATCAATTGATCAGAGAGAGGACGTAGGGTGAATTAGCTAGCATTCACTTAAACCTATATAAATTCAACTGTTTCATCTCTAATCCTTAAAGTCTTTACTTATTTGTGTTTATTTTATAAGTTATGAAAAGAGTTTAACAAAGTTGTTAATAAACTAAAATTAGATTAAAGTCAAAGAAAAACTATTCAACCCCCCCCCCCCCCCCCCCACCATTTTCTTGTTTTCTACATAAATGATTATAAGATTGAGAGACAATATACAGAGTTATTAAGTATTTAAGAAACACACAATAATAGGCATAAGCTAAGATATTATTAGATTGCTTTGTTACATAAAAACAGTTACATATGTTGGATTTCAGTGGTGATCAGTTAAAATTTTGTTTATTAAATCCGGTTCAATAAATGTGACAAATAATAATTAATCATATTAATTAATAATTATACGCAGCGGAATGTATTCAATTAATCAGCACCGAAACAAAAGCCGACAGGATCCGGTTACAAACAATACGAGTACGAGTCAAAACCATTAAATATATAATTATAAACTAACAATATATTTAAGTTTACCTCGATTAATAATTAACCGGTTGAGACACCGAAGGCTAACAAACCGAGTTAGGTGACACAACGAGACCAACGACCAACGGTGGCGGTGCACGACCAACGGTGGTGGTATCCGGACAGCAGCAGACAGTGGCTGGCCAGCGGTGGCAGGCGGCGGACAAGCGGTGGACAGGCAGTGGTGGCACCGGTAGGCGGTGGTGGACAGGCGGCGGTGGCTGGTCAGGCGCCGGCGGTGATGGCGGCGGTGAAGCAGGTGGCCGGCTACTAGGATGGAGGAAAAGAGAAGATGAACTTGTTAATTGGCTTAGGGTTAAGGTTATGTCAACAGCATCATGTATTTATATAACCTTTAATTAGGTATAACTAATCTAATTAGTTATAGACCTAATGGGCCAACAAGTCCACCTCTTGCTCCAAAGCCCGTTCTATGTAATTATATCTCGTTAAAGTATCTAACCCGATTAACTAACTTAAGAGGGTTAATGGTTCGTTACCTCACGGTGTAACTCTCACGGGTCATAACCTAGTTGACCGTATTGACTTACCCGAATCGGTCCATAATTCTAACAGTCTCCCACTTGGATGGTTTCTGGTTAAGTTACTCAATACTGACAGCCAGCGGTGCTCTAGCTACACATAGCTGCCCCCAACAGGTTATAGCATTTTAAATTCATTAACCAAAATAATCTTGGAATACACTATTGCAAGATAACGAATTTATGGTAATCGTTGTCATCTATCCTTTCTGTATATGAGATATGGATCAGGTTCAATCTCGTATGGCGTTCAATCATTATAGTTCTCGATCAAGAATCAAAGTGGTCCAATCAAACACACAGTTAGTTTGGGTGAGGCCTCACACTTTACCAGTTTGAATCAACGAGGGCGCCAAGATGTCTAACGGTTACATATCATGTAAGAGTACAGAATCCCATCTTGATTACATACAACTCCCACTGAACTTCAGATCATTCCCAACCAATGCCTTTATAGTTGGCAGTTACGCGACAACGGTTGACACTGATCAAAGAATAACCTTTAGTAAACGAAAGTTCTAATATGTATCTCAGGTCTGAAGATACTAAATGAGTATACCAGTATCAAAACATCTTATAACTAAGATCCATGAAGATGATTTGATGCGAGTTACATTCAATGTCATTCATAATGAGGTATGTGAGTTTGGAAGTCAACTCCTTGAGTCCAAAGTCAGAATAGTCTTAATTCAGAATCGTTTCCACGAGTCTGACCGACTACGGATAATTTAGAATACAATATTCATAGATTAAACGTATTAAAATCGAACACAGTTATATTATTCAACATTTGCATTTAACCATTAAATCAAAAGAGAACTTAAAAGTATAACTGTTTAAATGTTTACACATCCAAATACTAAATCAAAACAAACTACTAGCTAATCTAAGACTGATAGCATCTCTGTGAATATCATGCTTGTCCTGAGTCATCAGTTTAGTGAACGGGTCAGCTAGGTTTTGATCTGTGTCTACTTTGCTTATTATGATGTCTCCTCGTTCCATTATTTCCCGAATGAGATGGAACTTCCTTAGAGTGTGCTTGGCTCTGTGATGAGACCTGGGCTCTTTAACCTGAGCAATAGCACTTGTGTTATCACAGAACACCTCGATTGGTTTATGAATACTCGGAACCACATCGAGATTAGCGATGAACTTCTTCATCCAAGTAGCTTCTTGAGCAGCATCTGATGCAGCTATGTATTCTGATTTGGTCGTAGAATCCGCCACCACACTCTGCTTGGAGCTTTTTCAGTAAACAGCTCCTCCATTGAGAGTGAATACATATCCTGATTGTGAGCGAGAATCATCTCGGTCAGTCTGGAAGCTAGCATCAGTGTAACACCTTACAGTGAGCTCTTCCTCCACTCCTCCAAACACTAAGAACATGTCTTTCGTCCTTTTCAGGTACCTTAGAATATTTTTCACAGCAGTCCAGTAGGCAATGCCAGGGTTCTGCTGAAAGCGACTAGTCATGCTCAGCGCATACGAGATGTCAGGTCTAGTACATAACATAGCATACATGATAGAACAAATCGCTGAAGCATATGGAATCGCTTACACGTGCTTAGTTTCAATGTCCGTTGCCGGAGATTGCGATTTGTTCAACACGGTTCCTTTAGCCATGGGGAGAGCTCCTTTCTTGGAGTTATCCATAGAGAAGCGTGCCATTACTTTGTCTATGTATGTACTTTGACTCAGCCCTAAAATCCGCTTAGACCTTTCTCGGTAGATCTTAATTCCTACAATATATTCAGCTTCACCTAGATCTTTCATTGCGAAACAGGATCCCAACCAGTTCTTAACTTCCTTAAGTATAGGGATGTTGTTTCCAATGATCAGTATATCATCCACATACAGGATGAGGAATGATTTAGTGCTCCCACTAGCCTTTCTGTAAACACAAGGCTCATCTTTATTTTTGATAAAACCAAAATCTTTGATTTTCTCATCAAAATGAAGATTCCAGCTACGAGATGCCTGTTTAAGTCCATATATGGACTTATTCAGTTTGCACACTCTGTCAGGATATTTAGGATCGACAAAACCTTCAGGCTGAACCATATAGACATCTTCAGAAAGATGTCCATTAAGAAAAGCAGTTTTGACATCCATTTGCCATATCTCGTAGTCATAGTACTGATGGTTGGGTAAAAGTTAGTTTATTTTACATATTAATTAGTTAGTTTTAGTTAAATAATCGAATGAACATTGGTACTTCAAGTATGTTTATGTGTTTTCAGGACATTGGAAGCTATGGAGCTAAATGAGGATATTTACGGGCTTGGAATGAAGATCGAGATGTGAGATTGGAAGTGCACGCATCATGAGGCAGTCAAGAAAAGAAAATAATAAATTCTGAAAAGTTGTCGCGAAGATGCAGGGGAACAACTTCGCGATACGCGAAGTTGCAAGAATTCAGCCGTGACTATTTTGTCCTTCGCGATATGCGAAGGAGCATGCCTATCATCTTTGCGATACGTGAAGATGCTCAAAGTCGGCAAAAATTAGGGTTTGCCTTATATAAATCCCTTAACCTCCCCATTCAGATTATTACGACTTCCAGAGGCAGTAGTGGCTACCAAGGACGACTTTCAGCCATCCCGAAGCTTCCGATTCCATCATTGATCATATGTTCATCAAGATAAGTGCTTTAACGATTATGTCGATGTCCAGTTAGTCATGTGTATTCGTTCTAGGCTAAGGTTTTGTGTGAAATATTGTTATGATCAGATTCTTATGCTTAATGATTATAGCTTGATTGATTTTATATGAATTTGTCTTGCTTAATTAGTTATTTGGTTGATTAAAGTTTGTGTTTGCGATTATTGATTTGTGTAACGTTTGTTTGGTTGTTCATCAACATTTAGGGTTTAAGCTCTTGTGTCATTGAACTAAAATCATCAAACCTTATCATTGAGTTAGTTGTCCTAGACATAGATTTGACAATTATGGAGTCCGGGTTCATTTGTGTCAACAATTTGGTTAGGGTATCGTTTGTCATCATAAATCAAACCATAGGACTAGCAATTATTATAACACCAAAGACGAGGGAATCTGTGATTAACGTATGGAACACATAACCCAAATCTAGAATGAATACTTTTAATTAATATTGTTTACAAATCTTTTTAAGTAATCATTAGTTTTAATTAAATCTTTTTCTAAAAACCGCTTGACATCGCTTGTCCGACTTAGTTTAATAATTAACTTAGTAGTATTAAAAATTTGCGCTTTCCTTGAGTCTCTAAGGAGACGACCTTACTTACCCGTACTAGTTATAGGTATTTAAGTCTTTAATTAATTGTTTTTTAGTAGACCGCGACAACCTACGTCAAGTACGCAGCTATGGAAAGTAATATCCTTATCGACTTAGTCATAGCAACAGGCGAGAATGTTTCATCATAGTCAATACCCTGAGTTTGAGTAAAACCTTTCGCGACTAGCCGTGCTTTATAAGTCTGTACATTTCCATGCATGTCGGTTTTCTTCTTAAAAATCCACTTGCTCCCTACTGCCCGACACTCGGGGGGTAGCTCAACCAAGTTCCAGACTTGATTGTCACGCATAGATTGCATCTCGGCATTCATGGCATCTTGCCATTTCTCAGATTCCGGATCTAAGATAGCAGATTTGTAATTAGTAGGTTTGTCGCTTGACTTGGCTACTAAGAGGACCTCGGGACCATCTAGATGCCATAGGTATTTAGAGTTTGGCACACGAGTCCTATTACTTCTGCGAACGCTTGTGTTCATGTCCGACGTATCAGCAACAACAACTTGTTGATCAGACGTTCCAACTTCCTCAGCGGTAATTCGTAGTTCTTGAATTTCTTCAAGATCTACAATATTATCTCCAGTTCCTCGATCGAGAATTTCCTTCTCGAGAAAGTGGCCCTTCCTTTTGATAGAAATCACATTTGTATCAGGATGGAAGAAATAATATCTGCTTTCGTTATAGAATTCGACGAAAACAACTTTTACGCCGCGAGGATCGAGCTTATCGTCAGAATCACTAGTGACATAAGCATCACATCCCCATACTCTAAGGAAAGACAAACTGGGTTTTCGCTCATGCCATATCTCATATGTGATTTTACTTACCTTTTTAGTTGGAGCTAGATTGACAATATGGGCGGCGGTCAAAAGGGCAAAGCTCCAAAAGGAGTGAGGCAAGTTAGTTCTACACATCATCGATCGGACCATGTTTAGCAATGTTCGATTTCTCCTCTCGCTCATGCCATTGTGTTGGGGTGTGCCGGATGGAATGAGTTGTGAAATAATTCCACGCTCTTTTAGATGCTGTATAAATTCTGAGCTGAGATACTCTCCACCTTGATCTGATCGAAGCATTTTAATAGTTTTCCAGAGTTGGTTTTCCACTATGTTTTGAAACTCTTTGAACTTTTCAAAAGTTTCATGCTTGTGTTTCATAAGATACACATAAGCATATCGATTGTAATCGTCAATAAAAGAAACGAAGTACCTTTCATGATTTCTAGACATGGTTCTAAAAGGACCACATACATCAGTATGTATGATTTCTAGCAGATCTTTTGCTCGTTCATTCTTATGAGTGAAGGAGTGTTTGGCGAGTTTGCCAGCTAAGCAGGATTCGCAGTCATCAAAAGAGTCTGGTCCTGTGGATTCAAGAATCCCTTCGGATTGGAGTCTCTTAACTCATGCCTTGCTTATGTGGCCAAGTCGGCAATGCCATAGAAATGTATCATTGATTCCAGATCTGATACGTTTAGAAAGATTATATACATTATTGTTTATTTGAACATCAATCTCATAAATACCATTTCTAGGTTTAGCATCAAAATAAAAGACATCATTCAAGTAGGCAGAAATAACAATACCATTAAAAGCATACTTAAATTCTTGTTCAAATAGTAAAGAAACTGAAATAATGTTTCTGGTCAAACAAGGTGCAAACAAACAGTTATTCAAAGTAACTACAAGGCCAAATGGACAAGCAAAACGATATGTGCCAGTTGCAAGAATTGGGACTCTCTTCCCATCACCAACGTTGAGTTTCATGCTGCTTTGTTCAGCTTCTTCCAGTTTTCAGGCTCCTGTAAGACATTAACGATGTGGTAACCACATCCGGTATCAAATACCCATGTGTTGTTAGGGACAGTGAAAAGTTTAATAACGTAAATAGAAATACCTTTAGAGGAGCTTTCATCATTGGTCCTCTGCCTTTTCAGCTCAGCAGGGTAGTCGGGACAGTTACGTTTCCAGTGTCCCATTTTGTTGCACTTGTAGCACTGGCGCTCCTCATGAGGCGGCGGTTGTAACATTCGTTACTTTTCAAACCCGAAAATCCGATCTATTTCAAATTTTCGGTTTTTGTTTATAAACATACATGTTTAAATATATTCCTTACATTCTTTTCATGTATTTATGTGACTTTCGTTAAACGTTGATTGAATTCGAACTCGTAATCGTTAAACCGACCCACTTTGTTGTTCCGTTGTATTCGTGTTCGAAAGTTCGGGATTCGACTCGTAAATTTCATTTTAATTTTTAGTCTTATAACACTTCAAAGTCCAAGGTCCAAATGGTAAATTGTAGTTTAAATTTTGTTTTTAATAAAATATGAATCTTGAGGGACCAATAGTGTAAATACCATTTAAATTATATTATTATTATAATAGATTAACCCTACCCAGCCCCCACCCCCTCGTTTTTCCGGCGAACCTCCGGCCACCGGAATCCGGCGCCGGAGGTGGCCGTCGCTTCCCTTAAACGTATTTTAATCAATTAAATTATATAACAACTAATCAGCGTCGTTTATACGCCATAACAAACTGTTTAATTACGTTTTAACACCGCGATTACACCCGTGATACTCGCCGGAATTTACGGAAAATCGAATTAACATAATTGACGCGTAGACGCTCCTCTAGGTAGTATAAATAGGATGTCCTCCCTCATCCCAACTCGCTCACACCTCTCTTTCTCTCTAATTCTCCCTGTTTTGGCCGTAACATCGCGCTCAAACCTCGGCTCCGGCGAAGTGTGGTTCCCCATGAAAACACCATGTTTTAAGGTAACTCATATATGCATATTAACGGCGCGTGACCACTGAACAAAACCCCTATGGTTATTGCTTCATACACGAACCAGTTCTTCCAATTGCAACCTTAGGGTTTTAGTGAAGAAGATGACTGGTTGGATGTGTTTATATATAATTTAGTTCATGTTTAAACTGAATAGTTCTCCTGGTGCAACTAATTAACCTTGTGTCTCGTATCCAACAGACCCGGGTTCGAAACCCGGGTCAAGCACACTTTCCTCTTTTTTTTAAACGGTTTTCTGTATTATTATTATTAATATTATTAAAAATCATTAGAAATTAGTAATATATATATATATATATATATATATATATATTATATAATTAAAACCATAATCTTAACGAATGTCTTCCCTAGAGCAGTTGGTTAAACACCGATACTATAACATCAAAACCCGGTTTCGAAACCCGGGTCAAACATATATTTTTTATATTATTTAGTTTCAGTTTATTAGTATTAATTAACCTTTTTAATCAATTAAACATCAAAATAAATTTATAAAAACCATTTTAAATTAAATAAGAATTTAGTAAATTAAATATAAAATATATTTCATCATTCCACACTTAGAAACCAAATTTTCGGTTTCGTAAATCGTCATAAAAAAATCGTTTACTAATATTAAATGTAAACTTTAAGTCATTAAACATTAGCTATAAAATCAATTTGTAAACTTTAGCTCAAGTTATCAAAACATGTAAGCGTCGCGTCCTTGCCATTAAAATAATAATATCATAACAATAACCAAGTGTTCGCTAAAACTTAGATATTAATATAATAATCAAAAGCTACGAAAATTAATAAAATATTCATTAACTCTGTAATAAGTATATACAAAAAATGACCCCGTAAGATTTTCGATTAAGTCTTGTATTCCTTTATCTTAGCTAGTGCGGATCTTTCAAGTAGGCTTTTGTGACGCTTTCGGTTTGTTCGCCGTTTGCAATTTGTACAACGCGTTTGGTTATCAATATCGTATCAACTCATAAGGTGAGTTTCTCATAACCCCTTTTTAAACG
Organism: Bidens hawaiensis; assembly: GCF_021521415.1. Lineage (NCBI taxonomy): Eukaryota > Viridiplantae > Streptophyta > Magnoliopsida > Asterales > Asteraceae > Bidens > Bidens hawaiensis. The sequence goes on along the minus strand of NW_027500701.1, from coordinate 25,198 downwards.
TTTTCATATTTTGGGGTGGCATATGTATTTATTACAAATTCAAGTATTATGATTTCGATTACAAACTACAATTCGCTATATGGACTTGTGTGTTACTTGATTACTTGTTCGAATTTACTTGCACGTGGTAGCCTCAATAAGTATGATCATACGCCCCCCTTTGCACTCTGGTCCATTTGTATCGAGTGGAAAAGAGCCTCATTATCCGAGTACGTTGGTTGCTACCAACTGGAAAGGACCTTAGTTGCGCGATTACCCGAGTACGTTGGTTGATACCAACTGGAAAGGACTTTACTTGCTCGTTTATCACTTGTTCATGAATTGTATGATTTTTATGTATATATATAAAAACTGTGGGAACTCACCAGCTATGTTCATAGCTGACTTTATTTTATACATATGTTACAGGTGTAAAGATATGAGGATGAAAGTTAGAAGACACATAGCATGCCTATAAGATATTCAAAGAACAACTTATCATTTATTTATTTATTGTTTCAACTTGTATTATTTGATAAACTTGTGTTACATGATGATATAAATGAAATAATGTTATTATGGTCACCTAATAGTGTCACGTGTGTTTGAGCAATCTGTACGTCACACTCAGGCGTTTCCGCTTTAGCCGGGGTGTTACAGCGGTGGTACCTTTGCAACACCTTTATTAGTGTTGGTGGCAGACCTGGCAGCAACGGTAACCTTCTTCTTGCCTTTACCGTTATGTCCCCGATTCTTGGGTTTAGGCTTGACGACACCAACAGATCGAACCATAAGAACTTGATTGTTTTTAGCGAGAATATTCATCTCAGCCGTCTTGAGCATTCTATGAAGCTCCGGCACTGTCTTCACCCAGCCATTCATATTGACATTCATGGTCGTAAGAGCTGGGAAGAGAGTTCAGGATGAAATCCGCTGCCATTTCATCTGACAGGGGATAATCAAGTTTCCTTAGTTGTTCGATGTACCTTTTCATCTTAACGACATGCGTACTAACAAGTGATCCCTGTTCCATTCTGCAGCTGATAAGCTGATTCATGGTGTCATAGCGTTCTTGACGGGCTTGTTTCTTGAACATGCCCTTGAGTTGCTCAAGCATCTCATAGGCACCAAAATCTTCCAAGCCTTTTGCAAGCTCGTAAGACATGGTGGCTAGCATGATACAGGCGATTTCAGCCCAGTCATCCATATGCTTGTCAAGAACTCTCTTGATATCAGCAATATTATTTTTAGGCTCGGTTGGAACAGGTCCATCGAGAACATAGTGCTTCTTTGCCATCTTGAGAACAAGTCCCAAGTTGCGGTGCCACTCAAGAAAGTTAATGCCATTCAACTTTTTTTTCTCAAGGATAGCCTTGAGGGTGAATGAGGAGTTATTATCAGTAGACATCTGTTTAAATAAGCAAAAGTTAATTTTATTAGTATTTTTGATGTTTTAATCCTATTATTAATGACCCAATAACATTAGTAAATAGGAACTTAAGAATCTGGCTTCCAGTTACTAATGGCAGCTGTAGCACACAACATTAGTAAGTGGTTAGGCAGACAGACAATAATTGCCAATTGTGAATTGGGCACAACTCTCGTTTATGAGGCCTATCAAGACAACATTTTCCTAAGTAGATACGTTTAGCCTCATCTATGCCCACCTTAGTCTCTAGACAGCTGTAGCACGTAACAAGAGAGTAAAGTAATAGTCTCCCTAGTATAGTCACTTGTGAAAGAGCTAGATGTGTCAACGAAACCCTTTTACCTTGAAGGGATAGGCTAGAAATCAAGTGCGGTGCTGTAGCTCCAAACACATGAAGTTTCGCAGTATGCCTCAAGTGTGACTTATAGTAGGATGGCATAGACTATTGATTTAAATTGGGATAAATTTTAAATATTACCGAATAGAGTAAAAGTCCAGTTTTACTTTATTGATCGAGACAACTTGATGAACCCTTTCATCTCTCAGGACACCTAGTTTTATATAACCTATTAAAACTAAGTTTGTCGCGATAATACCAACCATTTTTAAGTTAATAGTTTTACCTATTAAGTTATTAGTTATGGAAAATTAAATTTAGTTTAATTTTGCAAAACTTGATTGTTTAATTTTTTTTAATATATTTGGTATTATGTTGGTGGTATTATAATCCTATTATAATCAAGTAAGCAACCAAAATAGCAAACAGAATATGTAAATCTTAAATGGCCAAGATTAGTGATTGATCTTGCTAGAACCTATTAGCAAGATCAATCGGGTCAAGGGGTCAAAACACAAAACAACCACAATGATGGACTCTTGGTGCATCCCTTCATCTTTGGCAACTCCCACTGACTTCAAGAACTCCATGAGCTCGTCCTCGGTTTCCTTCGGGTCTTCTTCATTACAAAATTACACTAATACAAGTAATGAAAAACTAAACCTTATCTATTACAATTTTGAACCATCAAGTTGGCCAAAAACCATAAAATAAAACCGAAAACAATATACAACTTTTGAACCATCCATATGGCCAAAATAAAATCATTCAACCAAACAAACAAGGGCTGGCCAGATTTACATATTCAACGAAAAATATGTCGGGCAATATTTTGGTCAAATAAAATAAATAAAATTTTGACCAAACTAAAATTGCCCTAATATTTATCTAGATCAAAAACGTCAACTACCTTGAAGTTTATGATATAGAACCGGTGAAATTACCGGATTCAACTAGTATGTTGTAACCAAGGCTTTGATACCACTGTTGGGTTTCAGTGGTGATCAGTTAAAATTTTGTTTATTAAATCCGGTTCAATAAACGTGACAAATAATAATTAATCATATTAATTAATAATTATACGTAGCGGAATGTATTCAATTAATCAGCACCGAAACTAAACCCGACAGGATCCGGTTACAAACAATACGAGTACGAGTCAAAAACATTAAATACATAATTATAAACTAAAAATATATTTAAGTTTACCTCGATTAATAATTAACCGGTTGAGACACCGAAGGTTAACGAACCGAGCTAGGTGACACAACGAGATCAACGACCAGCGGTGGCGGTGCACGATGGCAACGGCAGCGGTGGTGGTATTCGGACAGCGGCTGGTCAGCGGCGGCCGGCGGCGGACAGGCAGTGGTGGCACTTGTTGGGTTTTAACAAGATTATCAAAGTGATAAAATCCCAATTTTACCAAAAACGCAGCGGATATAAGTTTTAAATCTTGTTAATTTGATATGTATAAACCAATTTCACACATGCAAAACCCACCCGGATCCAAATACGAAATACATACTATCAAACACATGCATGTCACTATAAGTCCATGCATGTAAGGATACCTTTCAAGAGAACAAATCCGGGTGAAGAAGGAGATGATGGAAGGGCAAGAACTTCAAAGGGAAGGTCCTCAAGCTTGCATACTCCAAGCCTCCGACAATACACCACTTCTAGCTAGGATTTTCACTTGAAAAACACTCATCTTCCTTGTTTTGATCTTGGCCAAATCCAAGAAGAAAAAGAGAGAAGAAGTTAAGAGGATTTTTCCCCTTGTGTTTTTCGTATTACTTGTGTGTTATGAATAAAAGAGAGTGTTGTTGTTTTATTCAAAATGCACCAAACTTTGGTCCAATAAGATTCCTTGCATGTTGCCACTATCTATCATTTAATAATAAACAAATAAAGGAGAGAGGAAAAGGGGGGGGGGGGGCTTCCTTTCTTTGTTTATATTATTTTCAAACCTTTAAATATAACATATATATATATATATATATATATATATATATGTTTATATTTTGTGATATAAAAATAGTTACATTGTGTTATAAAGATAACACAACATAGGCAACATGTTAGGTAACATTATTCACATTTTGTTATTTAAACATTTTAAATAACACTATGAAATGCTCTCTCTCAAAGTATAAATCATCCAAATGATTTATTTATTTCATAAGTACATATTATTTAGAAACCCTTTCCAAATAACTCAAGTGTTAATATTCATTTGTTATGATCATATCATATATAAACAAATATTATTGGTGTTTGTCTAGCTTGTTATTGGGTATGACCCGACTTGGATCATGACTTACTAGCCACATCAATTATATTATGTGTGTAACACCCCGACCAAAGGCGGATTATACATCGGGGCGCCACATATTGTTTCATTACTCGTGACACTATTGGGTGTCAATATTTAATAAATACATTCATTCGCGCACAGCGCAAAGTAAACAAGATAGCATAAATCATCATCAATCAATATATTATAAATCATAATATTCGAACAACAAAAACTTGTCTTGATACATTTTAATCTAGGCCCAAAATAAAGAAAACTTCCTACGTGTCCACAAGCTCCAAAACAGCTACTGCAAACCTGAACATGTGTTAAAATAAATGTCAAACACTTGCGTGTTGGTGAGAAATCAAGTTTAATAGATAATAGATAACAATAAATCTGCGCGCAACACGTGTATGTCTGGTGTTTAACAAGGGTGCAATCAGATTGTGAACAAGCCTAAATAGATCATAGCTCATAGTTCATAGTTCAATCCGTGCTCCCAAATGAGCACAAAAACAAGAAAACATCTGTGCAAGTGTAAACAAAGAAAACCGTAAACGATAGGTCTCTCGTGTTCATCTAATGGATCCATGAAAACTTCGGAATAGGCCGAACAAAGCGGTTAATGATACACACATACAAATAAACAGCCAAGTAAACGTCCTCAACACATGGGATACTGCGCGACTAAAGTTTATAAACAAGTTTAAGACTCTAAGTTTGTATGAACACATGAACATCCCAAAACATTAAAAATAAAAAGGGATTAGGTACGAGATTACTCACATGATAAACGATGCGGTGTAAGATAAAACATGAACCAACTTTAAACAAGCACAAGTTAACCTATAAACAAGATTATTGTTTTAATGATTTGTTTTAAGTCTTGATTACAAGTTAGCATAATTAATAAGTAAATTATTATATATTATATATTACCGGAAAAGCAGGGCAGAACAGGGAGGAAGACGGAGGCAGAGAGAGAGAGGCGACAGAGGATTAACGGCAGAGAGCAAGGAAGAACCGGAGAGTTTAAGTGCTTTGTGTGTGATGTGTTAGGAAATATACATTATTATTTATAGAGAAACCCTAGGGAACACAATCCCTAGAAAAAGGGGAAAAGATCTCAAAAAGCAAAAGATTCCAAAAGCAAAAGATATCAAAAGATATGGCAGCTGCAGGAAACAAGGAAAAGCTGACAGGGAACAGGAAACAGGCATGGGCGGGTCAGATAAAGGTACTGGTCAAGCATGGAAAAAGCAGATCTCAAAAGATAATGTCAGTCACTTTTTCTGCCAACCAATGGGGTTGGTGCGCATGCTGCGCCAAAAGTGGCTTTTCAGACATAAGATAGGTCAGGTTAGGTCAACAGTACAAAGATATGATATTAAAAGCAAACAAGCAAGTTAAAACAGAAGAAAAGACTCAAGACAGCGCGAGAAAGCTCGAGCGCGAAGGCAGACACAGAAGGTCAAGAGAGCGCGAGAAGGCTAAGGCGCGCCGCGGGAAGAATCACATTTCTTAGCGCGCCGCGGGAAGAATCACATTTCTTAGCGCGCCGCGGGAGGAACTTCAATTCCTAGCGCGCCGCGGGAAGAACTATAATTCTTCGCGCGTCGAGGGATGAACTACGATTCTTAGCGCGCTGCGAGAAGAACTACAAATCCTGAGCGCGCTGCGAGAAGAGTTCGTCTCGCGTATCGCTGGAACAGATGGTCTTCACGCAGGCTTCCTTGTAAGGAGTCTGGCGCGTGGAGCTGCGCAGACAACCTTAGGCGGAAGGAACAAAGGACAAGCAAAGAGTTAGAAGAAAAAGAGGGAAACAAGGCTTAAGGGCGGCGACAAGAGGGAGAAGAAGGCGGAAAGAGAAAAGAAGAGGGACGGGACGGCGGAAAGAAAGAGAGAGAGAAAGAGGCGGGAAGGAAAATATATATTATTATTAAAAGTAAAATATAAGTATAAATAAATATTAAATCATAAAAGAAAGAGATCGGATAAGGAAAACGGGTACCTGGGTCGGGTCGGATCGGGTCAGATGTCACAATGTGTCTTGGGCATACTGAGTCCAACAATCTCCCACTTGCACAAGATACATAAAAGATTGATGTAAGTAGCAAATACCGCCTAATTACGGTTTACTACCCCTAATACGCATAACGAAGTGCCATTCAATAACATCATCCCCTTCAAGTCCTTTACTTGAAATGATTTAGGTACATCTATCATTTATCCTTTTGCCACAGATGTCATGTCAAATCCAGAGACACAGAGTGATCATTCTCTGTTGATTTAACTTTCAGGCCTTAGACATCTCACTCTCAATGAATAAGAGGGACAAATCCCCTCTTGACTACATACGTCTCTCACAATCACCTTGTACCAGACTTGATCTTAGCCTTATGTACTGTCATGTTTCAGAGCAGCGAAGAACTAAGTCAAAGTATAATACTCGGTGAATATCAAGACCCAATATGTATCTCAGGTCGGAGGATACTATGATATTCGCTTTTACTCAAATTTACTTATAATCAATCAGAAGGATTCCATGTAGTAACATTTGAGAGCGGGCCAGTCCAATATTTATAACCCATAAATATCTATGAACCTTGGCAGCAACCATTGCTCTATATTCATATCCCATGAATATCCACCAATCCAAGTTCATAATAGTCTTACCTTCATATTTGTTCCCACAGATATGAGCGACTACGGACATTTAGAATAAGTAACTTATTCATGGATTTAAACATGCTAAAATGGAACATAACTCAAAATGTCATAATCATAAACCATAATCATATGAATGAGTCAAAATAACAATTGTTCTGATATCCAAATACAAAATTCAATCATATCCAATCAATATATCGAAGTCCTAAGGCACAAGTATAACCCTCATGCTTTGGCCTTTCAAGGAGCTTCGTGAGTGGATCCGTAATGTTTTGATCGGTGTGAACTTTGCGAATACATATCTTTCCCTTTTCAACTTCATCCCTTATGTAGTTGAACCTCCGCTTAATGTGCCTCGTCTTTTGATGTGCACGAGGTTCCTTGATTTGCGCAATCGCACCTTCGTTGTCACAAAAGATCTCTAGAGGGTCCTGAATGGTACGGACTACCCCTAGGTCGGCAATGAATTTCCTACTCCACATAGCTTCTTGAGTTGCCAATGAGGCGGCGATGTATTCTGATTCCGTGGTGGATAATGCTACCACGTCTTGGTTTGAGCTCTTCTAAGAGATTGCCCCACCATTCATAACGAAAACATATCCCGATTGTGATCTAGAATCATCTCGATCGGTTTGGAAACTCGCATCCGTGTAACCCTTTACAACGAGTTCCTCCTCACCCGAACCGTATATTAGAAACATGTCCTTAGTCCTTCTAAGGTATTTCAATATACTCTTAACCGCCATCCAATGGCTACTTCCCGGATTATGTTGGAATCTACTTGTCATGTGTGACACTCCGCTAAACAGGTCATTTTCCGTACAATGCTTAATTATGATTTCCTAACGTTAATTCCCACATGATTAAATTTTGTTAAGTTTAATCACATGTCTAGCATAGATCCGCATATGCACGATACATTGCATTTAAGTAGTTTATTTATAATTAAATTTCTTAAACTTACGAAACTTGTTCAACGAACACGAACGTTGGTGATAATTTTAAATGACTCGAACATATATATAACGAACTAAGAAGTTTAAATTTTATGGTATACGATTATATTTTATAATTATTTTTATAAAAAAATCTGAACAACAAATACAAAATGGGTCATCGAGCGTTTAGGTTTATTACAAACCAATATATATATACATTCGAGTGCGTAACGCTACACGTTAAGAATACATGAGCTCACGTTCTTCTCCCATTGGATAACTAAACAACCTAACACATCTAAATTTAAGTTAAAAATAATTAGTTTACAAATAACATTTAGTATTATTAATTTGAAATTTATTGAGCATTTAAATCCTAAACCCAAATATATAACTCATCTCGAACTATTCACCCATATATCCAGTTCATTTGTGTGGAATTAAATTACAATCAAATATATATCATTCAACAAATAAAAGTCCAATAACTTGCCCTTCCACCCTTCTTGTTATTTGTGGATGTTACTGGTTTAACAAAACGCACACACAACATTATTATAATATGAAATTAATACAAGATCAACAATTTGGATATGATATAGGAGTCTTGGTCAAAGATTTCTACCAAAAACATTACCCTATCAAAATAAAAATCTTACCCATATTTCAAATATTACATCCTATTTTCTCTTTGACTTTTGCACCCTACCCTACCTAAAAATCCATCATCCATACTCACCTTCCTTAACTTTAAAAGATATGGAAATCATATCTACATATTTAATTGTTCAGACCATGCTAATAAATTACTATGTGAAGAAAAGCTTTGAAGTATTCACAACCACATAACACAAACAACACTCAAGAAACTCTCCCTCTGCTCTTGTATTACGACCATACGTACAGAAGCCACTCTCACCACCTTCCATCATATTGCATCACACAACTACACTTCACCACCCTCCATTCTTCATATTTCAAGTTTTATTAAAGATCAAGATGGGTTAGAATGTGAAGAGGTAGGTCCCAGCAGAGACCAGTTGGTCCCGCAAGACTCACCTTGAACATGGACGTCTGCGCAAAGGCCATCTGCTCCCGCAGGACCCACCATGCTCATAGAATCTTACGCGCAGTACGCAACCTGTACACGCAGGGAAAGCCTCCCAATGGTGAAGTACCCCGCCTGTTCCCGCAGTTGCGGATACAAGCCATCAGGGAAGGCTACCCGCAGACAGCAGGGCTACACGTACAAGACACTAGCTACTTCAGCAGTCACGTGAAGGCATGAGCAAGGCGGGAACAATCCCGCCCAAATGAGCCAGTCTGATTCTGAAAGATCTTTTGTACCATACCTACCAAGGTATGGATAGGACAGACGATCCGACCAGAACAGCCCATGAGCCAATCACAGGGTGACAGCTCACCGACAACAGTGCGAGGAGGAGCACCCTCTAGTACTGTTTCACTATTAGCCGCTGCCTACTCACCAACCCTCACTGTGGAGCATGCGCAGCCTACAGTTGGTGGAATAGTATTACTGTTGGCCGTAACCTATTCACCAACCAGCATGGCCTGCGTACAATCCACAGTCAGTGGGACGTGCATAGTCTACAGTTGGTGGAATAGTGCAGCCGACTTTATTACTGTTGGCTGTAACCTACCCACCAACCAGTATGGCCTATGCGTAATCCACTGTTGGTTGAACAGGAATACTATTCAGCCGGCTGTACCTTCTAGAAAACCTACCTTCGGCTATAAATACTCCAATATCTTGGAATGGTAAGATCATCTACTATCTCGTATAACTTACTTGATAACTGCTCTAATAGTCTTCATATACTTTTATATTCAAAGAGCAATATAGACTGATTCTCACGCCGGAGGGTGGTCACAAGGAGGAACCCCCCCCTTCTCAGTGACGAGCTTACGGTGTCTGTTTTGCAGGTTCCCTGAAGTACAACTTACTCTGCTGGACCTACCTTCGTGGGAAACATTACCTAGCCCCCAGATTACCCATAATCTGCCCGGGGTCACTTAGTGTTTCTTCATTGGCGCCATCCGTGGGACCAGTTGGTCCCAGCAGAGACCAGTTGGTCCCGCAAGACTCACCTTGAACATGGACGTCTGCGCAAAGGCCATCTGCTCCCGCAGGACCCACCATGCTCATAGAATCTTACGCGCAGTACGCAACCTGTACACGCAGGGAAAGCCTCCCAATGGTGAAGTACCCCGCCTGTTCCCGCAGTTGCGGATACAAGCCATCAGGGAAGGCTACCCGCAGACAGCAGGGCTACACGTACAAGACACTAGCTACTTCAGCAGTCACGTGAAGGCATGAGCAAGGCGGGAACAATCCCGCCCAAATGAGCCAGTCTGATTCTGAAAGATCTTTTGTACCATACCTACCAAGGTATGGATAGGACAGACGATCCGACCAGAACAGCCCATGAGCCAATCACAGGGTGACAGCTCACCGACAACAGTGCGAGGAGGAGCACCCTCTAGTACTGTTTCACTATTAGCCGCTGCCTACTCACCAACCCTCACTGTGGAGCATGCGCAGCCTACAGTTGGTGGAATAGTATTACTGTTGGCCGTAACCTATTCACCAACCAGCATGGCCTGCGTACAATCCACAGTCAGTGGGACGTGCATAGTCTACAGTTGGTGGAATAGTGCAGCCGACTTTATTACTGTTGGCTGTAACCTACCCACCAACCAGTATGGCCTATGCGTAATCCACTGTTGGTTGAACAGGAATACTATTCAGCCGGCTGTACCTTCTAGAAAACCTACCTTCGGCTATAAATACTCCAATATCTTGGAATGGTAAGATCATCTACTATCTCGTATAACTTACTTGATAACTGCTCTAATAGTCTTCATATACTTTTATATTCAAAGAGCAATATAGACTGATTCTCACGCCGGAGGGTGGTCACAAGGAGGAACCCCCCCCTTCTCAGTGACGAGCTTACGGTGTCTGTTTTGCAGGTTCCCTGAAGTACAACTTACTCTGCTGGACCTACCTTCGTGGGAAACATTACCTAGCCCCCAGATTACCCATAATCTGCCCGGGGTCACTTAGTGTTTCTTCATTGGCGCCATCCGTGCATAAAGCTAGAACTACATCTTTCTCCAGTTTTTCAAAACTTCCAAGATGACTAGAGAAATTCCGGTAACCACAACCCCAGCCACTGGGGTAAACACCGGCAACACAATGTTTACAAACACTACCCCAGCCACCCAAGCTGGGGCAAGTGAAATACATTTTACGAACACTACCCCAGTCACTCATGTAGGGGCAAGTGGAGTAAATATTCCACTGGGATTCACTGATGCCCAGCTGGAAAAACGAACTCGAGCCCCTCGCCAAACACTTGATCAAGTGAAGGCATGGGCCGAGGCACGTCAAAGAGAATTTCAGGCTGAGTTGGACGAACGCTTGCGTTCAGTCCAACAAGCTGAGGAATTCGGTAGTACTCGCCAGCACCTCAACATGAGTAGTGAGTACGAGTACTCAGACGGCGAGGGAGAAGACTCCGACACCGACGCGAACCCTCGCCATAGGGCGAAAGGGAAGCGTAAGGAAACGGATCCCCAGCCAAAAAGGAATTTTGGGGAAGCATTCCAACCAGTCACGGGAAAAAGCGAGCGTGACTTCTCCAAGGCCTTTAGACCTACTGCTACAAACGCAGGAAGGTCAAAATTTGCAAGGGACATTGCAGAGGCAATCGCCCCGAGGAGTGCCAAACAAATGTCCAACATTGGCACATACGATGGTCTATCCGACCCAGATGACCATCTGAACAGGTTCATTGCGGGGGCAACCGTCAGTAACTGGACGGAACCCACGTGGTGCTACATGTTCCAGATGACTCTGGTAGGAGCAGCCAGAGCATGGTTCGACCGTTTACCGGTCCACCACATTTATGACTGGGCAGACTTCCAGAACAAGTTCAGTCAACAGTTTAGTCAACAGAGGAAGCACACTGAGGAGCAGTGGACGATCCTCAACTGTGTCAGAGAAGAGGATGAATCCTTACTGGACTTCATCACCCGCTTCAACTCCAAGAAGGTGAGTCTGGGCAACATCAGTGAAGACCTCGTTCGCGCCGCTTTCATTCAGGGCGCCGAATACCCAGAACTCATCCGCACTCTGACGGGTAAAGACGGCATGCCATCCACGTGGGATGCCATAATGACGGCAGCCAAGCGCTTTGCCGAAACAGAGAAACAGCTGGGAAGAGATCTCCCCCAGAATACAAACCTCTACACGCAGAGGACAAGGGAGAACAATGTGAGAACCGCCCGGCTAAACAAAAAGAGGCGGCAAGGTATTTGGCAGTCAAGGATAAACTTTGACGCCCCCTCAAGCTCTCGCCCTCTGGTTGGCGGAAGGGACAAAACGCACCCTTTGAACCGGAAAAAACCGTTGGACGCCACTCACCAAGAGCGTCACGGAGATATTTGCCACGGAAAAACTGCCATGGCCAAAAGCCCCAGTGATCCGACAGAAACCCAATGCGGATCAAAGCAAGTCTTGTGACTTCCATGGGACAAAGGGCCATAGCACTGAGGAGTGCACATCCTTGAGGGACATCGTCGAGACATTCGTCAAGGATGGGAGGCTCGCACACCTCGTGGCATCTATCAAGAAGGGAGGAAGGAACGACAACAGGTACAGGGGTAACGGACGGAAGCCCGTCGACATTAGCATCAACATGGTCCATGGTAAGGTCAGAGGAAGAAAGAGACCAATGACCGAACCATGCGCATGGAAGGAAGCAGAAGTGCGCTTCCCGCGAGTGCCGGGAGGCCCAAACAAAGAAGGCCCCATTGTCATTAAAAGCCAGCTGGGGCACTACATCACCTCCCGCACCCTCGTTGACAATGGCGCATCGTCGACAGTGATGTACAGGCAGTTCTTCGACAAGCTCGATGATGAAGACAAAGAACGCCTGGAGACGGTCTACGCTTCAATGGAAGGGTTTGACGGCAGCAGGAACACTCCCTTGGGCATCCTATCTTTCCCCGTCACTCTCACTGATGGGAATTATTCACGCACGGAGGATGTGGATTTTGTTGTGATGAAAAAACCACATCATACGTATGACATCCTATTCGGGAGAGACGGGATGGCAAGATTCAACGCCGTGGTATCCTCAGTCCACGGCATGATGGGATGGCCAACAACTGAAGGCGTAGCGATGATCACGGGCATTCCCCAGGTATGCATCGCATCTGTCTCCTCTAAACCCAAACCGAAGATGGCCAAACAAACCATCACTGAACCTGAACAGTGGGCATTCAATGGGAAATATCCCGATCAGGCCGTTACCATTGGCCCGACAATTGTTGATCCAACACGCACCTTACTCAAGCGCTTACTGCAGCGAAACGCAGACATCTTCGCGTGGACACCAGCCGACATGACTGGTGTACCCCGGGGAAAGGCAGAGCATAAGCTCAAATGCGATCCGGCCGTTACGCCGATCGTACAAAAGCGCAGAGTAATGGGGCCCGAGCAAACCAACGCGTGCAGAACCCAAGTCAAGGAACTCCTTGATGCGGGCATCGTGCGCGTTAGCAAATATCAAACATGGGTTGCAAATCCCGTAATGGTACCGAAGAATAACAAACAATGGCGCATGTGCATAGATTTCAAAGATTTGAATAAAGCATGCCCCAAAGATTGTTATCCGTTGCCAGAAATTGATCTCAAGGTGGATTCGGTGGCACCATTTCGCCTTAAATGCTTCTTGGATGCGTATAAGGGGTACCATCAAATCCACATGGCTGTGGATGACCAGGACAAAACCGCCTTTCGGACGCCCGATGGCACATTTTGTTATAAAATGATGCCGTTCGGACTTAAGAACGCGGGGTCCACGTACCAACGACTAATGGACAAAGAGTTTCACGCCCAAATTGGGAGAAACTTGGAAGTCTATATGGATGATTTGGTCATCAAAAGCCCCGAGCCAGAGACGATGTTGAAAGACATTGAGGAAACTTTCAACACGCTCAGAAAGATAAACATGAAGCTCAACCCGAGCAAGTGTTCATTTGGGGTGGAAGAAGGGAAGTTCTTAGGGGTCATTATTACTAAAGATGGCTTCAGAGCGAACCCTGAAAAGGTCGAAGCCATTGTCAAAATGGAATCACCTACCACCATAAAACAGGCTCAAACACTTAATGGACGACTAGTCGCGCTTAACCGCTTTTTGGCAAACCATGCGGATAGGTCGTTCCCTTTTGTGTCAACGCTAAGAAATTGTTTAAAGAAAACGCACTTCCGCTGGACACCAGAAGCGGAAGCAGCTTTTCAGGAGATTCGATCACGCCTGATCGAACTCCCAACACTCACAGCACCACAAGCGGGGGAGGAGTTAATCCTATACCTCTCCGCAACAGATAGAGCAACCGGGGCAGTCATGCTTGTAGAACGAAAAGGCATCCAGATGCCAATCTATTATGTTAGCCGCGTGCTGGCAGACGCGGAAACCCGGTACTCTACCCTGGAAAAACTGGTCTTGGCACTTATACACGCTTCACGCAGGTTGAGACGATATTTCCAGGGTCACCCAATCACTATTCTCACCAACTTCAAACTCTCAAATGTTCTAGGCAAACCCGAGTTATCGGGACGTCTAGCCAAATGGGCAATTGAATTGGGAGAATATGCGATTCAATACAAGCCGAGACCAGCCATTAAAGGTCAGGTCCTGGCTGATTTTATTGCAGAAGTCCCCGCTTCACGGGAGAAAGAGTGCCAGGAGGAGGTTCAACCCTCCCCAGCACACGAAATCGACGAAGTCTGGCGACTCTACACTGATGGAGCAGCTAGTAACGAGGGATCAGGCGCAGGGTTAAAATTAACAAATCCGGCAGGCCAGGAATATACTTATGCTATTCGGCTGGATTTTCCAAGTACGAATAACGAAGCTGAATATGAAGCATTCCTGGCCGGATTGAGGATTGCGCGAAAGATGGGTGTAAAAAATTTGGAAGCCCACGTAGATTCCATGCTAGTGGCAAACCAAATAAACGGGACGTACACGGCTGTGAACGACACAATGGCCCTGTACCTTGCCCAAGCCAAAGCCATCATGCGCGATTTTAATGATTGTAAAGTGATACACGTCAAGCGCAGCGAAAACAAATCTGCGGATGCGTTAAGCAAGCTTGCATCACTGGCCTTCACCCACTTGGGAAAGGACATCCGCGTGGAACTCCTCGAAACACCATCAGTCCCGCACAAGGAAATTTGTGTCATCCAAACCGGTACAGAAACATGGATGACCCCAATAATAAAATACCTTGAAGCAGGAACGTTACCAGAGTCGAAGTCACAGGCAAGAAAACTACGCTGTAAAGCACTGAATTATCAGCTGGTCAATGACACCCTTTACAGACGTAACTTTCTTGGCCCATTGTTAAGATGCGTGGACAACCAAGATGCTGACTACCTCTTAAGGGAGGTTCACGAAGGCATCTGTGGAGTACACGCAGGCCCCCGCGCTGTGGTAGCCAAGCTAAACAACGCGGGATACTTTTGGCCGGGGATGCATATGGACGCGTTGGCATACATCAGAAAATGCAGATCTTGCCAGCTTTACGCACCCAACACGCATCGCCCGAAAAATGAACTTGTTCCTGTCACTTCCTCGTGGCCATTTCAGAAGTGGGCCATCGACGTGACAGGCCCATTCCCAACAGCAGCTGGGAATGTTCAGTTCCTAGTGGTAGCCATTGACTACTTCACCAAATGGATAGAAGCGAAACCTTTAGCCCAAACAACCGCAAAGCATATCAAAAAATTTATTTGGGAATTTATTATTTGTCGTTTTGGACTTCCACAGAATTTGGTAAGCGACAATGGCACCAACTTTGCTGACAAGAAGCTACAGCAGTGGCTGAAAGAACTTCAAATCACCCACACCTTTACCTCAGTGGCACACCCGCAAGGTAACGGTGAGGTGGAAAGAGCAAATAAGAGCATCGTCGAAGGCATAAAGAAAAGACTCTTGGAACATAGATCCGGTTGGGTGGACGAGCTTCCACACGTCCTTTGGGCAAACAGAACGCTGAAGAAGACCAGTACGGGAGAAACCCCGTTCAGTCTCACTTATGGCACTGAAGCCATGATCCCAGTCGAAATCGGTTTACCCTCACCAAGGGTCTTAATCCAACCAGAAGACAATGATGCGGAAAGACGGTTAGACCTTATGCTAACCGAAGAGCGTAGAGACTTAGCCGCCGTGCGTGAAGAAAACTACAAACGACAAATGCAAAAATACTACAACACGCGGGTAAAACTCTGCAACTTCAACGAAGGAGACTACATACTGCGTAACAACGAGGCTTCGAACCAACAACGCCCAGGAAAGTTGGCCCCGATTTGGGAAGGGCCATACATTATCAAAGAAGTTCTGGGAAAGGGCGCGTACCGGCTCGAAAGGCTCGATGGCACTCCCATCCCTAGAACATGGAATGGAGCTCAATTACGCAAATGTTATATGTAGATCAATTCCAACTTGTAAAGAAAAGGCCTAGAGCCACTTCTAATGGAAATGATTCTCCTTTCATGATGTATTGATAGCTTGTAACCTATGAACTTCCCTTACGGGAAGAAGTAGTTGCGTGTGGAAGGCGGCAATACCCGCATAAACACCACCAAAATTTTGAAAAAAAAAAGTTCTAAGGAAAACCTACACGCAGGTCAGATGTAGGTAAAGTTTAGCCATCCTTGTAAGTGCAAACGACGGTCTTACCCGCACAATCACATACAAGGAAGCCAAACTTAACTTACCATCTACCACGTTAAAAGGTTAACTTATGAACACTTAAAAAAGGATAAGAAAAACCTACACGCAGGTCAGATATAGGTCTAAAGTTAAAGCCATCCTACTAAGTGCAAGTGACGGTTACACCCGCACAATCACGAAAGAGGAAGCGAAAACTTTAGTCCATTATCAACCACGTTCAAAGGTTTAACTTAATGCCTTAGAAATTTCGAAAAGGAAAACCTACACGCAGGTCAGATAGAGGGTAAAGATTAGCCATCCTACCAAGTGCAAGTGACGGTTTTACCCGCACAATCACGAAGGAGGAGGCAAAACTTTAACCCATCATCAACCACGTTCAAAGGTTCCTATTCTAAACACTTGGAAAATTGCTAATTCAAACTAAGTATGCAAGTCATAAGTTTATAAAGCAAAGAATCCAGTGAAAGGAATAACAATCGTATATTTCAATGATATATTACAACAGTGGCCGGGTAACTACCCGCCTAAAAGAAATCTATACAAAGCTAAGTCTATCCTAGCAGTGGGAAGGGATCTTCAGGATCAGGCTTCAGGGCCACCTCCGCTTGGACCAGCACCGTCAGAGCGCGGCTGCCCAAGGAAAGCCTTAAGGATGTTTAGCCCATCATCAGCAGCAGCAACTTCATTCACCTTCTCCACCACTGGATGCGGGAAGGCAGCGTACTGGTTCACAGCATGGTCATAAGCAGCTTCAGTATTAACATTGAATAAAGGGAAGTTGGAGGGCGGAAAGCCTCTCTCAGCGAACCCTAGACCAAGCAGGAAGCCAGTCTTCTGCCCATCCTCATGAGAAGCGTTGAGGGCTGCGCTCATCGCATCGTCATAAGAGGTCTCTGAGAGGACCTGACGCACAACCTACAAAACAAAAATACAAGTTAGAACATTTTCTAATTACGAACGAAAAGCGTAAAGAAAAAGATAAAGATACCTGAGGCAACGCTTCTCGAAGCAACCATTGGAGGGTAGCTTGACTTTCTTTACAAGCACGTTCGGCTCCGCTTTTATCAAGGTTGGCAAGTTGAACTTCCTTGGCGGCAGCTTCTTCGACGCTTTTGAGTTTCCTTTCAGTACGGTCAAGCACCCCCCTCTGGTCAAGGATCTCCTGCAGCTTCTTGGCATCTTCCATTGCCAAGGCGTCATGAGCATGCTGAAGAGCCTTTAATTTGCATTTAAGCTGCTCATTCTCTTCGCGAAGTGGCTCAGCAACAGCTTCAGCCTTGGCAGCCCTCTCAGTTGAGTTTCGCGCAGTCTCCTTGGCCAGCCGAAGCTGTTCATTCACAGCTTGAGCAGCCTTGGAGCGGGCCTCAAGTCGCGCCTGGACTTCAACCTCGAGGGCCTTGAATGCCTTCTCCTTCTCGGCTGCGGCAGCGGCCAACTGCCGGTTCTCCTCCCGAAGAGCCCGCGCTTCAGATATATCTTTGGCGCGAGCTGCTTTTAACTTGTCGTTTTCACGACAAAGCAGCTCGACGCGGGGCTGCGTTCGGGCCTGGAGAACCCGAAGCTCATTGGTTAGCCTACCCTCTTGGTAGCTAGCCATGGCTTCCCCCAACGCACCATGAGGAGCGGCGTGGCGAGCCCAGTCCACGCACTCCACAGGGGTGCGAAGGGTTGTTCCTCGGCGTATGTTCCATCTTGGAACATACACTTCATTGGAATCCGACACTGCAAAAGAAACAAAGGCAGTTAGGAAAAGATGATAAAAATATGTAAAGGAAAAAGAACCCTACGTACCTGTAGGGTCAATAACAGGCCGATAGCCGCCGAACCCATCACCTGAACCTAAAGGAAATCCATCCAACAGGTCAGGCAGACGGGAAGGTGGCATAGATCGGCGGGAAGCCTGGCGCATACCTGATGGTCCGGCCGTCGGTGCCGGTGGCGCAGGTATAGTGGCAGCCGCTGTGGTAGCCATTGTTGGCGTCGCCTCCTCAGCAACAGTAACCGCCGGCTCCGTGAAAGATGCTGTAAAAATTGCACTCACGGCCGGCGGAGACACCTTCTCAGCTGGAACAGCCTCAGGAAGGCTGGAACCAGCGGAAGCAGGCGTAGACGCCTGGGTCGATGCCTCGGGAAGGCTGACCGAGCCTACCGTCATTGGCGGGGGAATACTTGCTCCAACTCCACCCTGGAATGCGTCAACATCCACACCTGCACAAGCAAAAGTGTTAGAAAAATTTATTTGAAACAAATCTAGACAAGAATTATGGGGGTACTCACGGGGTTTCTTGAGCTTGAACGCACGGACGAGCGGGGGCGAACCCGATGGAGCCGGCCTCTTGACACCGGTAACCGTCGTCGTCGCTGCCTCCCCGGAGGTAACACCTGCAGCCTCCGGAGCGGTGGTCTCCTCACCACCGGGCTTCCCCGCCACCTCTGCATTATCTGACTCCGAGTCAGATAAGACTACCGGGTCGGCCGTAGAGGCCACCTTCTCCTTGCCCTTCCCGACGGCAGCCTTTTTCTTCCGCACCAGTGGAGGACCTTCTGCGGATTCCTCAGAAGAAGAAATGTCATGAACTCCAGCAGCAGGCACAGCATTGAGAGGTTCAGGGTAGAAGATAGGCTTACCTGGCCGTCGGTGGCTCAGGATCTCTTGGCCTGGCGGGTAAACCTCCACGAACCGACCCGCGGTCTGCTCTAAGATGGGCAACTCGTTCTCGTCCAGAGCACGAGTACCCATCCGCGCGGGACCATCTTCCTCCCGCGGGTTCAGGAGCGACTGAAGATCGTTCCCCTCTGAAATCAACAAGCAAGTTAGTAAAATTCGAAGTCAGCAAAATGAAACAAGACGTACCATAAGGGACAGAGTTCGAACCATATTCAAGGACGATCGGAACCTTATCCGCATTCGCCGCCTTCCACACCCGGCTCATCCCCAGCATCACCATCGCCGACTCCGGAAAACGGAAAACCGGGGACTGGACCCGGGATATCTTCGAAAACCATTCCGCCTCCTCGTAGTTGAGGGCGGGAAGGTTCGGAAGCGCCTGGCCATTCTTGAACTTCATGGCGATGGGGACGGCGCGAGCGGATATGAAGAAGAACTCTCTTCTCCATGAGCGAAGACTCCGCTCGGTGGTACAAATCTTTAAACCCTTGATACGGGTTGTAAGAGTATACCACCCCTGGATGCACCTCCAAGTGTAGAAGGTCATCAGACGGTCAACGAGGGGCTCAAGGCCCAGTATCCGGCACACCCACTCAAAGTGCCGGACCTTGGCAATGGCCATGGGGTGCACCTCTGTCAGGTGCACACCGTGCCTCTCCAGGACACGGTACACAAACTTTGTCAACGGAAACCTAAGGTTTCCGTAGACAAAGAATGCAGCATAAACCCCGATCTTGCCACTAGGGGCATCGTACACAGTATGGTGGGGTTCAGGAAACTCAGGCTCGAGAGACTCGAGCATGAACTTCCTGACGATATACTGGTACAGATCGACAGGAAGAGAACACTGGCATTCGCCAGCAGTCTTCTGATCATCAGTATCATGAGAAGACATGGTGGAAAAAAGAAAAAGATTTCAGAGTAATGCTTTACTGAACAGAAAAATTCGCCGGAAATTACTTGAGAAGAAGAAGAAAGGTGAAAGTGTGAATTACAAATAACTCTCTCCCCCTTTATATAGTAATCGCAATTAATGCGGTGAATTTAATGCGGAGGAGAGAGAAATCAAAGGTGCAATGAAACTATGACACGTGGCAAAAAGCAGGCTGGCAACAGCTGTTGAAAGGACGTGTGCCAGTAATTTCGCGGCCACGCGCCCGAAAAATCACGCCCACAGCGCCTGAAAAAGCGACTGGAATGACCATGTTCTGTCACGTCACCATAACTTCCTGCACGTCCTGACACAGTCAGAAGAAACCGTCGCACGACGTTTCAGAGGTTTGGACTGTTCTTATCTTTCCAACTCTTCGAATTTCAAAATTCAAAATTTAAAAAATATTAAAAAGTAAGCGGGAAAATACCCCTTACCCCTTGGCAAACAAGTAACCGTTAGACGGATGCGGGTACAGTGTAAAGGCAAAACCCTTCACATACCTAGCACCCGCAGGGAATTGAAGCCAAGTAAACCTTGGCAAACAAGTAACCGTTAGACGGATGCGGGTACAGTGTAAAGGCAAAACCCTTCACATACCTAGCACCCGCAGGGAATTGAAGCCAAGTAAACCTTGGTAAACAAGTAACCGTTAGACGGATGCGGGTACAGTGTAAAGGCAAAACCCTTCACGTACCTAGCACCCGCAGGGAATTGAAGCCAAATATTCCTCGGCAACCAAGTAACTATAAGACAGGCGCGGATACAGTGTAAAGGCAAAACCCTTCACGTACCTAGCACCTACAGGGAATTGACGCTAGGAATACCTTGGAAGTAAAGTAACCGTAAGACGAGCGCTGGTACAGTGTTAAGGCAAAACCCTTCACATACTTAGCGCTCCGCTGGGAATTGAAACCAGGAAGGATCTTCTGGGCAATGCTTGCGGAAACGGAAATAACATCCCCGCATAGCGGGAACGTTGAGAACTACGTTGTTTGAAGCGCCAGGATGGAATTGGTGGTTTTAACATAATTGATCACTATGTTCAAAACTACCAAAACCTCATGGAGAATCCACACAACTGGGACTCAATGCTCCTGACTTGCGAGGAGGTTACAGACCTACCCGCATCATACCCAAAGACCAAGCAGGAAACTCGGGCATTTCTGCAAGTGACAAGGACTTCCCATGGAAAACCTTACAAAACCCTTTTCAAAACCCTTTGCTTAAGTCCAAAAGTTCACCTCACTTTATTAAACACGCATGAGAAGAACATTGGACTGGGGGGACTTGAAGAGGTAGGTCCCAGCAGAGACCAGTTGGTCCCGCAAGACTCACCTTGAACATGGACGTCTGCGCAAAGGCCATCTGCTCCCGCAGGACCCACCATGCTCATAGAATCTTACGCGCAGTACGCAACCTGTACACGCAGGGAAAGCCTCCCAATGGTGAAGTACCCCGCCTGTTCCCGCAGTTGCGGATACAAGCCATCAGGGAAGGCTACCCGCAGACAGCAGGGCTACACGTACAAGACACTAGCTACTTCAGCAGTCACGTGAAGGCATGAGCAAGGCGGGAACAATCCCGCCCAAATGAGCCAGTCTGATTCTGAAAGATCTTTTGTACCATACCTACCAAGGTATGGATAGGACAGACGATCCGACCAGAACAGCCCATGAGCCAATCACAGGGTGACAGCTCACCGACAACAGTGCGAGGAGGAGCACCCTCTAGTACTGTTTCACTATTAGCCGCTGCCTACTCACCAACCCTCACTGTGGAGCATGCGCAGCCTACAGTTGGTGGAATAGTATTACTGTTGGCCGTAACCTATTCACCAACCAGCATGGCCTGCGTACAATCCACAGTCAGTGGGACGTGCATAGTCTACAGTTGGTGGAATAGTGCAGCCGACTTTATTACTGTTGGCTGTAACCTACCCACCAACCAGTATGGCCTATGCGTAATCCACTGTTGGTTGAACAGGAATACTATTCAGCCGGCTGTACCTTCTAGAAAACCTACCTTCGGCTATAAATACTCCAATATCTTGGAATGGTAAGATCATCTACTATCTCGTATAACTTACTTGATAACTGCTCTAATAGTCTTCATATACTTTTATATTCAAAGAGCAATATAGACTGATTCTCACGCCGGAGGGTGGTCACAAGGAGGAACCCCCCCCTTCTCAGTGACGAGCTTACGGTGTCTGTTTTGCAGGTTCCCTGAAGTACAACTTACTCTGCTGGACCTACCTTCGTGGGAAACATTACCTAGCCCCCAGATTACCCATAATCTGCCCGGGGTCACTTAGTGTTTCTTCAGAATGCTCTAAGAAATGGATAGAAGCTAGAGATTTTCTATTTTCTTCCTAATCTCTAATCCTAGAGCTAAGTGAGTCAAATTCCTCTAAGTCTTTACTATTATTTTTATATGTTGTGCTTATGCTAGTTTTAACATCCAACTGATAATCCACCCACTAACAGGTCTAGTTAAAACCTAAGAAACTTGAATATAAATTATTTTGCTTGCAAAATATTTAGAAATGATTTGAGAGGGTTAAATGATATGGGGCTAAAAACATGCATGAATATTGTTTATATATGACAAAGTTGGTTAAGATGGCTATAAACTTAGTGTTATATTCTTAAGATCCACTTATATATTTTTTTGTGCATATTATGTTCATGGAAAAATAATGGTGTAAAAGTTGTATAAATGACGTTTTTATAAAGATAAACAAATAAAAGTGTAATCTCGGTCTAAGACTCGATTTAGTGAAAATATATAGAGACTAGTAATTTTAGTTGGAAATATGAAATGGTTGGGAAATTTTTGTATAAACCTTGTCACTAAATATATGGGGTTTTAAAGAGTTACAATATGAAAATACCATTAAAAGTGTACATATGGTTTTATGACAATATAACCGCATTTTATAGCTTTGAGTAACAAAAACATATTTTTACGTTGAAATGGTGTTTATATGATTTTATAAAGTTTATATATAGTTTTGAATAAAACTATAAAATTTTACGTTTGAAAACAGCAAGTAATAAGTATTACTTTTGGTAACGTCATGGTTGTAGTCAAAAAGATAATTTTTACATAAATATATATATTTTGGAGAAATATATAAATGTTAGACGTAAAAGTAATATTTTTACGAGCAAACAACAAAACTATATATAAAGTCGGTTTTAAAATTTTAAATGAAAATATAAACATATTATGTTTCTCAAAAATATTTGTTGTAACTTAAGGAAAAATTATCTAGACATAAATATATAATTTTAATATATATTTATTACTCATCCCAAACTAACATGTTATATCTATATTACACCGACACTAATAAGAATTATTTTCTTAATATATATATATATATATATATATATATATATTTTCAAAAAGAATATAAAAACTTATCACCAACGGGTCGCCCGAAAATAAACGAAACGCTCGGTTGGTGAAAGCAACCGACACAAACTTAGCAAACGAAGCGTTAGGTTGGTGAAAGCAACCGACACCAACTTAACAAACGAAGCGTTCGGTTGGTGAAAGCAACCGACACAAAGATAACAAACGAAACGGCTAGTTGGGTTAAAGCGACTAGCATAAACCGACTTTCGAGTCGATAACGAACTAACTGATCTTACACGTTTAGGACGTATGAAGGCAGCAGAATCGGGTTAATCTGAAATTACTAGCGAACCGATCACTGAACTCATGAGGTGAGTTTCACGACCCATTTTTACTGTTTTATTGTTTTCAACTAGGGGGGAGAAACATATGCAACTGCTTTTATATACGATAGTTAGAAACAAAACAACCGATCCTTATACGAACTTGAGTTGAACTATGTAGTGCTATAAATCCCTTGCTTGCATAATATAACAATTAGCTAACAGAGTTAGCCACAGGAATATACGGATAGTACTATTGACGTTGACATTTCCCCCTACTGTTAGGTTAGTCGCGCTAACCTCCGATATTGCATCGAAATAGGGTGCGTATATTCCATCTGTGAGATTTGAACTGGGCAAAAAGGATATAAGTCGTGGTTTGGTTATAGGCTCATGGGTCGTATATTAATTTGTAGAATTTACGCACTCTACGGAGGATTACCGTATTTGTTTCAATAAATTATCATATACTTGTTTGTAAACTGATTCAACGTTTTATAAACAACGTGATTTTATTTCGAGTCTTAAAACTTGTGGACTCACCAACCATTGTGTTGACCTTTTAAATTGTATGTTTCTTTCAGGGAATTAACAAGCTTGTAAGGAAATCATGGAACCGGGACCTCGATGCATAATTAGGATACCTATTTTGGAGGGATTTCAGATGTATAACCCGATTGATATCTGGGTCATATACGAGAAATCTCTTATTATGTATAATTATCTTGTTAAAAACATTTCGTGGTTTGTAAAACTCTTTTGACAACTAATGGTATCCTAATACTACTATGTTTGTGATAATCATATACTTATGGTATACATGACGTCACGCGCTCGCGTTTCCGCCTTGGCGGGGTATGACATCATGCTTAAAGCGCATGACACATCCGGTCTAGTGCATACCATTGCATACATGATGGATCCAATAGCTGATGCGTATGGGATTCCATTCATTCTTTCTTGCTCATCCTTTGAGCTTGGACATTGAGACCTACTCAATATCGTTCCTCTTTGAATAGGTACCAAACCTTTCTTAGAGTTCTCCATCTTGAACCTCCTCAAGATTTTGTCAATGTATGCACTTTGGTTTAAACCTATCAACCGCCTAGATCTATCCCTATAGATCTTTATTCCTAAAATATAGGCGGCTTCACCAAGATCCTTGATAGAAAAACAACTTCCAAGCCATGCTTTTACCCCTTCCATGGTTGGAATGTCATTCCCAAATAGTAGTATGTCATCAACATACAATAATAAGAAGGTAATGATGCTCCCACTAGCTTTCTTATACACACAAGCTTCATCACTATTCTTGATGAACCCAAATTTCTTAACTTCTTCATCAAAATGGTGATTCCAACTTTTAGATGCTTGCTTCAATCCATAGATTGATTTCTTTAACTTGCAAACTTTGTTAGGATGTTGTGGATCGACAAAACCTTCGGGTTGAACCATATAGACATCTTCCTCAAGATGCCCATTTA
>NW_027500700.1:0-58228 GCF_021521415.1 Bidens hawaiensis | reverse complement strand
CGTGACACCCATCACGCAAATATGCCCAAATTCGCATGAAAAGGGGGGCGGCGGCGGTGTGAAGAAAGTCACCACGCGTGATGGGTGATCCATCACGTGGTGCCCCGTCCCCCCTAATAATGATAGACAAAAGCTTGAACTTAATGTTTGAAATGAACATTTTGGGGATTTTCCCACCTTTTTATCTATTATGTTTGAAACGTTAGCTTTTTAAGCACCACTCATGTTAGATTTACATATCTTTACTTGAAAAAAATATATATTAAAATACAATATAAACCATATATCATACTAGAAGCAAATTCTTACATTATTCAAAACTTTGTCACATAGTCATAACTTAACTAAAAAGCAACATAAACTTTTATGATCTAAAAAATAATAGGAGTGACAAAATTCTAATAACGTAAATACAAAAAATAAATATGCAATTTCAAACATACAACAAAAAGATGTTCATAAGTCACAAATCTTAGGGTGTCAGAGGTGCATACCGTAGGAACCAAACATGCTGAGTGCCACAAAATCTTCATCTTGGGTTTGCTTCACTACTCAATGCCGCATAAACCGATGCTCGATACCCTCACATTTCACACCCTAGGGCTAGAAATCAAAACTGGAAACCGACGAAACGAAAGTGGTGTAACTGAAGAAGCTGACGAAGCTAAGATAGATAGACTCTACTTGTAATATCATTGGACCAAAAATGAAGATGGTGATATAATTGAGGGTAAATTATGTATAACTACAACAACCCATTGTTCATCATTCCACATCTCCCAATTACATTACATTACAGATCCTCAAAAATCAAAATCAAAATCAAAATCAAAATCAAAATCAAAATCTTCAAATCTCACCTCACCTTTTTCGCCGTCAGTCAATCCTTCCGCTTTAACGGTACGTTTTGTAGAAATTAAACATCCAAATCCTAACCCAGTTTGTAAATTGAACTCATTTTGCAGGATTCAGGATTGATCTGATCTGGGTAATTGGAATTGATGGGGTTGGTGTTTACGAGATTGTTTTCGTCCCTTTTCGGAAACAAAGAAGCTAGGATCCTTGTTCTTGGCCTTGACAATGCTGGAAAAACTACTATACTCTGTCTCTATCATCTCACTT
This sequence comes from Bidens hawaiensis, assembly GCF_021521415.1. Taxonomy (NCBI): domain Eukaryota; kingdom Viridiplantae; phylum Streptophyta; class Magnoliopsida; order Asterales; family Asteraceae; genus Bidens; species Bidens hawaiensis. The sequence goes on along the minus strand of NW_027500700.1, from coordinate 57,106 downwards.
TTACTTTTACTATGTCTATACTCTCTTTAATAATTATCTTTTCTATTTTATGTGTTTGTTTAGATCGCCTTCAGATGGGCGAAGTTGTCTCCACTATTCCAAGTTACTTCTCTTTACTTTTTATCATATTCAACTCATTTCATTGCAACTTGCATCCTGCCGGCTGCAAGTATGGTTTTTAAGAATGTGGACTTTGTGTGCAGCGATCGGGTTTAATGTGGAGACGGTGCAGTATAATAATATCAAGTTTCAAGTTTGGGATCTTGGTATGTTTCTTAATTGTTCTTGATTTCGGTTGATGCTATTAGTTGAATATTAATCTGATAGGTGTTGACACTAGTTTCTTCTGTTACATGCAATATGTATGCGTTTTTAGCTTTTACTTATATGCTTGAAGTACCCTTAGATGAGGTTATAACTGTGCCCAAACAATATTCAAGCTTTGTGTTTATTGACAGACTGTTTTACCAGTTTTTGTTCTTTTAATCAAACACGTATCATTTTCATTAGAGGTTTATAGGATCCTAATGATGGCTGAAACATACAACCAAAGTATCGAAAAGCATACGTTTGAACCATAGGGTTTAGAGATTGAAGTCTTTAAAAATGATCTTTTTATGTGACATAATGGCATAGTTGTCAAAAGCGCGCGCTTCAGGCGCTTAAGCGCAATTTTTGGGCGACGCACATTAAATGCGATTACACTCCCAACGATATAAAAGCGCAAATTGGTTTCCCATGCGAATTAAATTGCTAATGTTAAACCTAAACCTCCCACTATATAAAGGCTTCCATATTCCATCTTATAGCACAAAATCATCAAGCTTTAGAACGAATCTTAGTATTTCAATGGTTGGTTTTTTTCTTCTGTAATTATTTTCGGATTTATTAAATATTTTGTTCCTAAGTTCCTTATTTCTTCTGCATTTTCTGTTCCTTATTTCTTATCTAAGTTTAATATTTCGTTCTGCAAATGGCTTCTCAATCTCAGTTTGATGTTGGAACCTCGCAATTCAACAGAAAAGATCCGGGCTGGAAGTACTTATTTACAATTCTATGAACTGTTTCAAGATTGAATGTTTCTTTCCAGTATTAATATATTTAAAAATTTGTTTTATTATGTGCGCTTTTTTTAAAAAAACAGTCGCTATTTTTGCGCTTGAGGCCTGGTCACTAGGCGCACCTTCATCGCTTTAGAGCGCTTTTCGCATTTGATAACTATGATTAATACTTGAAAGAAACATTCATTCTTGAAAGTTGAAACAGTTCATAGAATTGTGAAATTGTTCTTCCAGCCCGGATATTTTTTGTTGAATTGTGAGGTTCCAACATCAAGCTGAGATTGAGAAGCCATTTGCAGAACGAAATATTAAGCTTAGATATGAAATAAGGTACAAGAAATGAAGAAATGCAGAAGAAATAAGGAACAAAAATAATTAATAAATTCAAAATAATTACAGAAGAAAAAACCCAACCATTGAAATACTAAGATTCGTTCTAAAGCTTGATGATTTTGTGCTATAAGATGGAATATGGAAGCCTTTATATAGTGGGAGGTTTAGGTTTAACATCAATAATTTAATTCGCATGGGAAACCAATCATTATCGTTGGGAGTGTAAACACATTTAAGCGCACACTTTTGAGAACTATGGTATTAATATATTTAAAAATTTGTTTTATGGGCGCTATTTTTGCACTTGAGGCCTAGGCGCCACTTTCATTGCTTTAAGGCACTTCTCCCATTTGATAACTATGCATAATGGTCATTGCTATTATTGTGTTATCACACTCTGGTCTCATAATATCTATCACAAAAAGACTGAAAGTCAGTGATTGTCAAGTCAAGGTCAAATGTGGAAAAGTCTTTTTGAGTTCTTTCGTGGTTTGAGTTTATAGTATGAAGTTGTGGTGAAGACGAGACACCAAATAGGCTTAAACATAATATCTTTAATATTTAGGCAATATTTTCTGACTAAATGAAGAATCTGGTAAAACATCTGTTAAAGGAGATACTGTGAAGAATTTTTAGGAAACATGTATTTTGATGGACTGTTGCATTGTATCTTTCTGGTCAATCTAAATTGATTTTTATTTTTTTTTACCATTTCTGATTGTTTTTGTTGAATAATATTCATTTTGACTCTGTTTTTAGTGTTCTTTACTGCTAATGCAATGTCTTTTATGGTACAGGTGGGCAAACCAGCATCAGGTAGTCTTTTATTGATCTTCTCACATCTAAAAGCAGTGGGTTGATTGTGGTTAATCGCATTTTGATTTTGCTAATCTTTTTCATTATCATAATTATATATTAGCTGATATATTGTGATTTGTTTAGGCCATACTGGAGATGCTATTTTCCAAATACTCAAGCCATAATATACGTGGTCGATTCCAGTGACACCGAAAGACTAGTAATTGCTAAAGAAGAATTTCATGCAATTTTAGAGGTATTCTTTTTAATTTAATTGCATGCTGATCTTTTCACTAATTTCTTTCTTTTTTTTTTTTTATAAATTTTATTACTCGCCAAACATCTCTAAGAGTCTAATCTGTTCTAAAATAGGAGGAAGAGTTAAAAGGTGCTGTGGTTCTCATATTCGCTAACAAGCAGGTTGATGCATTGACTTTTCACACAAGCAAAATAGATATTATAATCATTAGATTCGTTACCAAGTAATTGTATGTTATGTTTTCTACATTAATAGGATCTTCCTGGTGCCCTTGATGATGCTGCTGTGACAGAATCTTTGGAATTGCATAAAATCAAAAACCGTCAATGGTCAATATTTAAAACTTCTGCAATCAAAGGAGAAGGTCTCTTTGAGGGCCTAGACTGGTGAGTTCAGTTCTGATTATGTTATATATTCTCAGAGTATCGGTTATATTTTTATTGCTTTATTAATTTAATTGGCATTTTCATTTAATATTTTTTGAAAGCTTCCTTCACAACTCGCAACTTGACTTTTATAAACTGAAATGTTTTCTGAGACGGAGATGTAGTTTGTGGGTGTATGCTAGATTTCACATAATATGCTCGTATTTGTTTTTAAGATTGAATCTGAAATTTGTAGTAAAATTTGAAAATCTTGACTTCAGAGCCCTAAATGAAGGGTTTTTGCCTAGTGGTAGGGCTGTTAGGCTATTTGCTTTAACATTTGGCATGTTGTATATAAAGGTGACTAGAATGCATGTATTTTTTGATATCTTTAAGATTTATTTTTATAAAATATGGTATTTATAGTCTTTTGTCTAAATGCATATGTGCACATACACAAGTGCACGTGTGGAGTGTGAAATAAACCATTTTGTTTTCCTTTTCAAATTTCTTTTTATTTCAATGTTGTGTACACGTGCTTATGCTGTATTCGCTGTTCTCAACATGATTTTGTTTTGGAACTGATCGTGTCCCAATATGTATGTGTGATTGAATTTATGCTTTTAGATGTTCATATGTATATCTCTATGGTTCATATTGTTTAGAATATTTCATTCTAATGGCAGGTTGAGCAACACACTCAAGTCTGGAGGTGCCTAAACTTTCTAGTCATGTGGTGCACAAACGACAAGTTCGTGACATATTAGTCTGATTGATATGGTCTTGAGCCATAATGTCTTTTGGAGGCCTTAATACTGATGTTACTCAAGTATCTAAGTTGTAGTGTTACACAACCATTTTTTCTTGTTTGGTACGTCTTTGGATGCTTCATAGCTTGATTGTTATATTACTATTACTTCTCTGTATTTGTTTGAAAATTTTCTTCATAGAAAATCAATGTCATGTAACCTTGCTGTCCTTTTCTTTTGTGGTTGGATGTTTGTGTTTGCTGTTATTTGTTAAGTCTTTTGGTATGCACCATGTTTTTTTTACATCAATGTTGGCCTACTTTGTTAAAACCCTTTGGGCGCGTCTAGGCTCTCAGGCGAGACGAGTCACAAGGAAAGCACATTGCGGCCATCAATGCCCTCCGGGAGGTTCTGTTCAAGTTTTGTACATTCTGGTAAAAGTCTGCAAATACTGACCAAACTGATCTGTAAATATTTAATAAAATGACCCGGAACTAGCAAAAGCCAGCCCTAAACAAATATTAAACATGTCTAAACATCTTTGCATATCTTAGGCCCTTGCCTTTTAAACGTCTAGGCTCAAGGTCTACGCTTTGAGCCTACTCGCCTAGCATGTAGGCAAGATGTTCGTTTGTCTGCCGCTTCCTTTGTCTTCTACCGGTGAAAGCTAAGTGTTTGCTCAGTTATGTCGTGGTTTGTTCTGTTATGCCCAAATCTGCATGTAACCTCATTCATTGAGCTCTATGGGTAACACATCCACTGGTTCGTGATCTGGTTCTACCGGAATCAGATGAGACCTTACGTTATATGATGGCTGGTGTGACATGTCTATACATGATTTAAATTTAAATTCTTTATACTCTGTTTTTATTTTGCAGGAAATAAACATAATTTCTTTATTGTTACAATTAAACTAGTTACGGATTACTGAGGGTTAACCATCAATGATTATCAAATATTTTGTCAATAATCTGTCTCTTCTACTGCCATGGGAGAAGAATTGTCGGCCGCCCACCGGAGATGACTTGATAGCCAACGGATAAGACCTGTCATTAGTCCGTCGTTAAGTCAGCTTTCGGTAATCCATCGTAAACCAAATTACCCATGCCATTCCTAACAGAGTATCGTAGTAACCCGTCAGTGATAGAGGTTTGTTTAGTAGTGTCATTTACATATAAATATTAATAGAAATTGATTTCTCATAATATGTGTGTATAATCTGTTCAGAATATCATGTTTTTATATATCAATGCCAAACATATAGCTAATTTGTTTGTGGAAATTGGACTCTGTTAGGCTTACCTAAGATGTGTTCATTCGTTCTGGTTCTTTTGTCGTTTCCTAAACAAGTTTGTTGGTTTTCAAGAGGGTTTTGATTCATGATCAGCCAGTTTCATACGGCATATTCAGTTGCATGTCGGTAAATTATTAAGTTACAATTGGTTCAGTTTGTCTTGTTGGCCATCAACATGCGGTCAAAATAGTTTCTTAAAACTAGATCGTTTATTCTTTTAATACAAAAATAGTTCAAAACAAATAAAACAACGATACAATTATTGTGGCATCCACAGCGTGTAGAACAATATTGTCCGTTTTACCGATAAGAATCTCATTACATTAATTTGTTTTTGGTTGTCCAAGTGGAAACTTATCAGGAGGTCGTCCATCATGAATTGATCCCAGCTGACCCAAGCATTTTTAACTATGAAGTTTTCATGTAATTCACGACCGATGCACCCAAATCTTGTTAATCATATTTGAGACATGGTATTTCTTATATCACATTATCTCTCACGTGTATATAACATAACAAAACGATTAGAGCAATGTTTTAAGATTACACGTATTGTACTTGATCTTAGTTTTGTATCACTACTAACCATGACCAAAACCATGATGACGATTCTAAAAGCATGTATCGGCTTTCACGGTATGGAGTCAGGACAAGAGGCTGGTGTCAAGCAGGACCAACGGGAACACCGACCACCCTCTTGGTATTGAGAAATGTGGCTCCCGATCGATGACTCTTCCCTATTCGTTTGCCAACTAGAAAGAGGACACAATTTCAACCGAAAGAGAAGCATGTCGATCGAGAGTAGCAAGAGAAACAATTGACAAAATAACATCATTTGACAGAAACGTGTGACAAATATAAATGAGAAGACTCTAGACACTCGTTAGCAAATTAGTTTAAATCACCCGTAGACAGAGAGGGTCTAACATAGACGAGTTGACGACTGAAATAATTCAAAGTCTTCAAGAGTTCACGTCAAAGAGATATTTAGTGTTTTCCGGTATAAATGCGAAATAGTGAACTGTAATATGTTTAACTATTTTAATCTACAAAATCATTTCGTTTTGATACAAACATCCCAAAATGTTCCAAACGTCAATCCATTTAACTCGATTAAACGTGTCATTTGATTGATAAACGGGTCAAATAATATATTTACACGGTATCAAAACCTTAAAACACCAACCTATTTTTTTCTCTTCTTCTCGCTGTCGTCCTTCCCAGGGACGTTTGTACATACATAATATTATCTAATTAATAATTTCTTCTAACACGTTGTTAACAGCTTAACACCCTCCTAAATCTTTTTCATGGACATCATTGACCCACGTGTCATCTATCACGTCCACTACTTGCAAGACACCAAATCATTTTCAGTTGGATATACATATATATACAACTGTACATTCCATCCGTTAAAAGGCGCCAAATAATCCAAACATATATTATACCAATCAGTCGATCACGATGGTGGAAAAAACCAACAATTTTCCGATCGCGGCCGCGCAGCCATGCGATTTATGCAAGTCCGCGCCCGCGTTGCTGTTTTGCCGCAAAGACACGGTTTTTTTGTGCTTGGCGTGTGACGCCAAGCTACACGCCCAGACTAAACACGAGCGTGTGTGGGTGTGAGGTGTGTGAACAGGCGCCCGCTTGTGTCACGTGCAAGGCGGACGCAGCCGCGATGTGTGTCACGTGCGATAGAGATGTTCACTTGGCAAATCCGCTTGCTAGGCGTCACGTTCGGATTCCGGTGGTTCCGTTTTATAGTTCTGCCGAGTCTGTTGTGAATTCTACTGCAGGAAGCCTTTTGGATCCAGTTTTCGGTTATGGAGCGAAAGAAGGCAATGATAACAGGGATATGATTAGAAGTATGACGAATGCTGACTCTCAGTTATCTGATTGTTGCTTCAATTTTGGCTTTGGATTCAAAGATTTGGTTAACGACGCTGTTGTTCCTGTGCGATCAAACGCGCTGGTGACGAGTACATCTTTGACACCAGTTGTTGATCGTAGATCTAACGAAATCAATTTCGACAAATGTGTTTACAATGTCTATAACAAAGGCAACTCTCACTCACATAGCCATACCGTAAACATCTAAATTCTGATTTTAGTTAAGATATATCTTTTGATTTTTTTTAGGAAAACTAGACATGTGTCATTTAGCGCAGCAGATTTTTAACATGGCGTGACAGTTTGACGCAACAGGTTTCCATTACTTAACGTAACAAATTGATCAGCATGACACATCAGATTTGCATTTGACACAACAAATTTCCATTAGGAGTTATTTTCTTAATTGAAAAAGGAAAATCATTGTGATATTTGAGCAAATAAAAAAGTAAATATTCTTTACTAATAACAAGTTTGTGGATTTTCAGGTTTCTTCATCTTTGATGGATTACGGTGTTGTACCGGAGGTGAATTCTTTGTTAGACGTATCAAATCCGTTAAAGCGGCCAGTTAATGGCGGACGAATGTTTTGTGCAAAGGATAGGGAGGCTAGAGTATTGAGGTATAGGGAGAAGAGGAAGAAGAGAAAGTTTGAGGAGAAAATTAGATATGCTTCACGGAAGGCGTATGCTGAGATACGGCCGAGGATCAAAGGCCGGTTTGTTAAGCGGACTGAGTTGATGACGAGTTTGGATGTGGATCGCTGGTGGTTAACAGCGGAGTCCAATACTGGTTTTGGTGCCGTGGTGGATTATGGCATCGTCTCTTCGTTTTGAAGGATGTTTTGGTTAATTAGTAACAGTTAATTTATTCATAAATAAATGGACGTTGAGTTGGTCGGGCTCAGTTACGAAGTGTTTGGGTGCGAATGGAACATGGTTCATCACAACTTAAACAAGTGGGCTTCATAAGCTAATGGAACATGGTTCTTGCAGAATTCATTTAGTTTTCTGTTTTCCATATCATCGTTATTTGAAAACTCGATTTTTTTAATCAATATGGATATTAATTTTCTTTTATAGTTTGCAAATAGATGATAACTAAAATACTATAGATAGAATTAGTGGAGAAACTTCTTTTGTTTATTCATTAGAGATTAAGGTTGTCTTGTAAATTGTCAATACTGGTTAGTGTCGGTACAATAAGGGAGGTATGGTTGATTTCGAAGAGGCGGTTTAAAGGAGATAGTACAACAAGGGTTGAAAAGATATATTCGTTTTAGCTTGGTGATCAAGTTTTATTTTATTTTTTATCTTTTATTTGTGTTTGATTTTGAGTACGATTATAATTCTTGTAGGGCAAATAACTAGCCTATTTAAACTCTTGTTTCCCTTGTTTATTTTATTGCATTAATTAATAAGAAAATAGTCGATCTTGTTATCTTATTGATCAAACTCTGCGTATAGTTTCTGCTCTTGGTCTTCCAGTTTAACAAACTGGTGCCAGAGCCTCGGAAATCAATTGATCATGGGAAGCATGTTGTACCGATCGTCAAGAACATGTAACTCGTGAGTCGGATTAAGAGGTTAGGAAAAAGACGAAGAAGGCGTTGGTATGTTATTTTGTGTTTAGAAACAAGTCCTTTAGGCTATGTGTAATGGGCGACATTCAAGGGCAATTTTGGGCGAAATTTTGGAGGAACACCGCCCTCTCCCCCGGCGATATTGGGGCGAAAACGGGCGAGGGCGGGTGGAATTTGTCGCCGGAAGAAAGAAAAAAATATTATTATTTTATTAATATGTGTGTCTTATATATATACATACATATGTAATATATATATATATATATATATATATATATATTATATTACTATTTGTAGCCATACACCATTACACCCCAAAAACAAATTCCCACCTTTGCTGACTGGGCGCCACGTGTCGCAATTTGCCCCAATTTGTAGCCCCTCCACTACGCATAACCTTATAAAAGAAAACTTCAAGAATTCTCATGGCTGATTTCCAAGTAGTCGGGGGTGTTACGAAGTTGAATAACACCAACTATAAGACGTGGTCTACATGTATGACTTCTTACCTTCAGGGGCAAGACTTATGGGAAGTCGTTAATGGAGACAAAACCCAGGAGCCAAAAAAAAATAAAATACTAATGGTGCGATTAATAAGTGGAGAATTAAGGCCGGAAAAGCGATGTTCGTTCTCAAGACCACGGTGGAGGAAGGTTACTCGAACACATACAAGGTGTCCAACACCCGAAATAGGTATGGGGTACGTTCGCCGGACTGTTTTCGAAGAAAAACGATGCACGACTTTAGATGCTTGAAAGTGAGTTGATGAACATGTCTCAAGGAGAACCTAGTTTCTCAATACTTTCGAAAAGTGAAGAATCTTACCCGAGAAATTGGTGAGTTGGATGCTCAATCTCGAGTAGGGGAGGCAAGAATGAAACGCTTGAGTATTCATGGTTTGAGAATGTAGTACCGAACGTTTGTTAGAGCTATACAAGGATGACCGACTCAACCATCGATAGTTGAATTTGAAAACCTACTTGCTGGGCAGGAGGCCATGGCAAAACAATTAGCTGGTGTGTCCGCCAAAATGGAAGATGAAGCCCTTTATGTAGGGAAAGGCAAATGCAAAGGGAAACCACGTTTTAGCAAGTCTTCGAACCAAAAGTATGACCGGAGCAAACACGCAAATTGGAATAAGAAAAAGGTTTCTAGGAAAGATGAGCAGACAAGTGGGAGCAAAAGGAAAACCAAAGAACAAACAGTTTCCGTTTAAGTGTTATAATTGTGGTGAAAAAGGCCACATGGCCTAGTATTGCACAAACGAACCGAAGGACGAGGGTAACGTAGCAAAGGTCGAGGAGGGTTGGGATTTTGCGGCTAACGACGCTTAAGAACAAGATGTTCAAGTACTAACAACTAGGGTTGAAGTTCGAAAAAATAACTTAGACGAGTGGGTTGTTGCTTCCGGTTGCTTGAACCATATGAGTGGAGATAAAACTAAGTTAACTAACCCTTTAAGTATTATGAAAATAAAGTAGTTGTAATTGCCGATAATTCACGTTATAATATCTCGAATATAGGTGACATTATATCTCCAGCTAGTGGAAGCAACGAGGATCTCGTACTGAAAGATGTTTACCATGTTCATGGAATGAAGAAAATTTTGATCTCGGTTCCTCAAATTTCTGAATCGGGTTGGTATGTGTTGTTCGGGCCAGATGACGTACAAGTGTTGTACACTTTGAGACAAAATCAACCCATGTGTTGAAAGGTAAAAGAAAGGAGACCATATATGTGTTATCGGCTGAAGGGCATACATTAAGAATACGAAGAACAACCAAATTGTGGATTTGTGGCATCAAAGACTCGGGCATGTGGGGTTTGATAAACTCGAGCTTGTGATGGATAATTAGTTGGTTGCGGGTTTACCAAAGCTCAAAGTAAACTGAGAAGAAGTGTGCCCAGGTTGTCAATTTGGCAAGGCACATGGGTTACAGTTCGGTAAGGCAAGTTATAAAACTCATAAGTCTCTCGAGTTGGTTCATACATACATGTGTGGACTGATGAAGAAAAAATCAGTTGATGGTACGGAGTACGTAGACTCCTTCATCGACGTGGACTGGTTCATTCACGGTTTTTGTGGGTAGCATTTATGAAACATAAGAGTAAAGCATTTGAGAAATTCAAAGACTTTCACATCGAAGCTAAATGTGTAACAAGAAATACATTCAAGCTTCTTCGATCCGACAACGGTGGAAAATATACAAGTCGAGAGTTTAACGAGTACTTGAAGGCCTACAAAATCAGGAGACAGTTGACCTGCTCAAGTACACCACAACAGAAAGGTGTGTCGGAACGTAAGAACCGTCACATTCAAGAAGTATCCTGATGTTGGGTTCATAACAAAAACATTCCAGTGCGGTTCTGGGCAGAGTCAATGAATAAAACAACGTACGTAATTAATCGAACACTGCAACAAGGTCTGGGCTACAAGAATCCCTTCGAGCTATTATTTAATAAGAAACCAAACATGAGCCATCTAAAGGTGTTCGTGTGCGTTTGTTACGTGTTTTTTCCGAGTTACTTAAGACAAAAATTAGACAAAAAGGTGATTAGGTGCGTATTTGTTGGTTACAGTGAGCAATGACTGGGTTGGAAGTGTTGTGAACTGACAACGGGTAAGTGTTATGTTTCACAACATGTAGTATTCAATGAGAACTCGTCATGGTGGTCAAATGAACAACAACCATTTTCATATGCCCAAAGTTTAAAGAAAAAACTTGAAAGCTCAAGTGTAATTCTCGAGATTGGTTCAAGAAACGACTTGAATCAAGGTGAAGAAACTGGACAGTCCAGTAGTCAAATCGAACAGCCCGCGCAACAAAATCAAGCACCAATAATTGAGTTAAGAAGGTCATCTCGTGACAGAAGAGAAAATCTAAAGTATGAGAACATGGCAATTGTTGTTGAAGACGATATGGAACCGGGTTCATTTAACGTTGCATGTAACAAAGAAGTATGGGTCGAGGCTATGAATCTCGAAATTTAAGCCTTACTTAAAAACCAATCCTGGGAATTGGTTCCTAAACCTGAAGAAGTAAAACCCATAGTATGTTAGTGGGTTTATAAAGTTAAAAAACGTGTAGACGGGTCAGTCGAGAGATATAAAACCCGTCTTGTAGCGCGTGGTTTTTCTCAAGAATATGGTCTCGATTATGACGAGACGTTTAGCCCGGTTGCAAAATTAACTACTGTACCGATTCTTATCGCTATCACGTCGAGTAAAGGTTGGGATTTATGGCAAATGGATGTCAACAACGCATTTTTGTATGGCGATTTAGATTGAGCAATTTACATGGAGCAACCTCTGGGTTTTGAAAAACAGTCTCGACCCGGGTATATGTGTAAGTTAAAGAAAGCTTTATACAGTCTTATGCAATATCCGAGGGCGTGGTACGGAAAGATTTCTGAATTTCTCGAGTACAACGAGTTCGTAGGAACAACCGCTGATGCAAGCTTGTTTGTAAATATTAAATGAACAAAAGTTGTGGTTGTGATCGTATATGTAGACGATTTAATTATCGTGCAATATTTACTACAACTCAAAGAAAATCTGAATACAAGATTTAGAATGAAAGATTTGGGGCAGTTAAGTCACTTTCTTGGTTTAGAGCTTGAATATGGTAAGAATAGTGTACTACTACATCAACAGGAGTATATGTTAGGGAACAGATATTTTGCATTATGGATACATTATCCTAGCATATATTCTGGATTAGTTATTCTTAGCACATGTTCCAGACCATGTCAAGATAAAGGATCCTTAGCACTTATTATATACGAACGACTGTTCTCTTTATATATCGATATATTAGCAGGTATAACGGTTGATGACCTGATCTCTCCTACTATTCGCAGTCGAAGAGAGTTAGCAACGTGGTCAAATACATGTGATGGCTCTAGTGGAGAAGTGGCGAGATTATAGGAATTTTTGTTAGTTTATTTTTGTATATAATGGAGCTATGATCAGCTAGGTCACACACACTTTACACTATGAAATTAGCATCTACAATCACTTAGATATTCTTGTAATCACCGATCAAAGATTCCACCATTGTAACACTACTTTTTGATTAATAAAGTGGTGATAGACGATTTGTCATCACCCGAGGTTTTTTGTGCCGGCGGTCACCTGCTGATCAAGGGCTTTTCCTCGTAACAAATCCTTGTGTTCATCATTATTTTAACCACATAATCACCATTGCTGATCAAGCACCCTATCTCACAAATCCGATTTGGTTACATTATCCTTAAAAACCGATATTTGACCAAAACAATTTGGCGTCCACCGTGGGGCCAGTGGTGCTTTAATCTAGAAGAATTCTCATCAATTTTCAACCTTTTCAACCAATACCATAACCAATGGCCTCTCAACAAACCTCTGCTTCAACCACTATGCCATCATTAACTTATCTCTCATCAAATACCTCCTTGCCGATGCCTTCTCCACCTGTAGGGTTGCAAAAGACTAGCGTCACTAGGAGTAAGATGCAAAATCCAGTCTTCCAAGGCTCAAAATCCTCTGCTGCTACCCTTGCGGTAACCACTAACAATGATGTTTCTGTTTTCTGTTCACAGGTTAAGGCATACATGGAGCAGTAGAACAAGACTAACCAGAGGATCCTACGTGAGATTGAAGATCTCAAGAAAGCGAAAGGGCCAGCGGAGGATCAAACTCCCCTGGTGCCTAGGATGCTGGATTTCACCACTACAGGATCAGTGGCTCAACATGCTCAAGGATCTTCTATCCTTCAACCAGGATCCGTGGCTCAATCAAGGAACCTCTATCCTTCAACTAGGATCCGTGGCTCAACATGCTCAAGGATCCTCCATCTTCCAACTAGGATTCGTGGCTCAACATGCTCAAGGATCCTCAATCTTTTAACAAGGATCATCCATCCTTTAATCAGGATCCTTAGGAATGTTTCATCAAGGATCCTCCAAATATCAGCCTCAAGGATCCTTTATGCAGAGTTAAAGATCCTTAGGAATTCAACATCAAAGGTCATCAGAGGTTCATGAAGGATACATTATCCCTATGCAAACCATTGCTTCCGGTGAACTAGCTATTATGGCTGAGGCGTCCTATCCTGGATACTCTTCTAGGATACCATCCTTTAGTCAACTAAGAGGTCAGTTACAATAATGTATCCTTAGACACTAACCTTGGTTTTATGTAGAATACATGTATTAATCAAGCTATGGCTAAGGAATTACAAAAGTTAAAAGGACATGATATCTAGTGTCCTAGGAGTGGTCAGGCCTATTCTCGAAATCCCAAATGGAAGTCACAAGGTTTCTAGGTTTGCTCCACCTATTTGTGATGCTGAGATACAAAAACGCTTTCAGACTCCGAACATGAAGGTCTATGATGGCACAGCTGACCCGGAGGAACACGTAGTCGTATACGGATAAAGAATGGAGATTAACCCCATTCCAGAAAGAATCAAAGAAGCATGCTTGTGCAAGGGTTTTGGATTAACTCTAACAGGATCTGCTCTAAAATGGCTGCTAAGTCTTCCTCCTTATTCAATTACTTTCTTTTCTCACTTAGTTAATCCTTTCAATAATCAGTCCTCTTGTAGTAGAAAGTTTAAAAAATTAACTAGTGATTTATATCGTATTGTCCAGTCTCGTGATGAATCCTTAATGTATTTTGTCACTAAGTTTGGTAAGGAAGCCTTGGAGATCCCAAATCTTGACATGGCTATGGCTGTTGAGGCATTCAAGATGGGATTGCAAAAGGATTCCCCCTTCAATGATGATATTGTGATGACTCCATGCAGAACCTAGATGAAGTCAAAAATAGGGCACTATGGTTCATCAGGCTTGAATATGACAAGAGGGTCCAAGAAATACTGGGTGCTTCAACAAAGCATGAGAAGGTCGATAAGAAACAAGGATCCTCATACTGAAACAAAAACTCTAAGCCCTATTCAAAATTCAACAACCAAAACGTCCATGTAGTAGAAGAATACGAGGACGAAGAAGAGTACCCAGGAATATTAGAGTATTGTTTCTCTGTTGATACTGCTGGGCTAATATGTGCCATGAGGGATCTAGGTGAAAAAGCAATGTGGCCAAGAAAGATAGACAAGACAACCTCCTAAAAAGATAAATCGAAGTGGTGTTCTTATCATGAAGACTTCGGCCACCTAACTTATGAATGTATCGGTCTTAGAAGAGAGATATGGTATCTCCTCAGCAAAGGTCATTACAAAGAAATAATGGAGAGGAAGAAGTCAAGGATCCTGGATCCAGAATCCTGAAGAAGTCCCAGAAAAGGCTGCTCCACCACCAGCGGATGCGCAAATTATCAATTTCATCTCTGGAGGTTGAGATTTATGTGGAACTTCTTTCTCATTAGCAAAACGACATGCCAAAGAGATCAAGTTAGAGAATGGGTAAAGGCCCATCAGAACAGCCACCTTGATGGACCCAAGGGTCATAACCTTTGATGAAAAGGATCGAATGTACCTCAAGGATCCTCATCATGATGGATTTATTATTACTTTATTTATTGCTAATTATTATGTTCGCAGGATTCTTGTAGATGGCAAGAGCTCTGTGAACATCATCCAGGCTGATGTTCTCAAGAAGATGAATATCACAGAAATTGAAATAACTCCAAGATCATTTGTCCTCGTTGGCTTCAGCGGTGAAACCAAGAATACGCTGGAGGACATTAAACTTCCAGTATATATCAAGGGGGTTAACTCTTTTTAAAAATTTTGTGTTATTGATAACTTATCTTGCTGTAATGTTATCCTTGGCAGGCCTTGGATTCACGAAATGAAAGCTGTCGCTTCGACATATCATCAATGCATTAAACTACCAACCCCATGGGGAGTCGTGAAGATTGATAGCGATCAAGCAGAGGCTAGGAACTGCTACACTTCATCCATGAAGCCAGCTAAAAAGCAGGCAATCGCATAGAAATTAAAGAACCATTTCAGAGAAGTGCTGGAAGCAAGGGAGAAGGATCTTAAAGAAGTATCCTTGGACCCTGAAGATCCAGACTTCAAGGTGTATATAGGATTCAGTATCTTTAGCAACATTGAAGAGGATATGGTATCCTTCCTCAAACAAAGGAAGTCTACATTTTCTTTCAAACATTCTGACATGATAGGTATTTCTAAAGACATTATTACACATAAGTTGGGTATAGATACTTCTGTTAGGCCTATTCACCAGAAATGAAAGAAATTTTCATCTGAGAGAAATATCATTATCCAAGAAGAAGTTGAAAAACTTCTTAAGAAAGGTATGATTAGAGAGGTTAAGTATCCAAGATGGTTAGCCAATGTGGTAGTTGTTTCAAAGGAAATGAAAAGTGGAGGGTATGTGTTGATTTTACTAATTTAAACAAAGTATGCCCCAAGGATCCTTTCCCCTACCACACATTGACTCCATGGTGGATGCTACAACAGGACATGAGATGCTTACCTTTATGGATGCTTCATCTGAATTCCAACAAATTCAGGTGGAACCATTTGATCAAGAGGATACAACATTCATGACTCCTACTGGCATATACTGTTATATTTCTATGCCTTTTGGAATAAGAAATGTAGGTGCAACTTATCAATGACTGGTTAATATGATGTTCAAGGATCATTTGGGGAAAACCATGGAAGTCAACATAGATAACATGGTAGCCAAGTCAAAGAAAGTATCTCAAGGATTTCGAAGTAGCCTTCATCATCATTAACATGAAGCTCAATCCGTCCAAGTGTCATTTTGGTGTCAAAGCTGAAAATTTTTTAGGTTATATGGTGACCAAAAGAGGAATATAAGCCAGTCCTAAGCAGATCGAAGCCATTGTTAACTTAAAGTCCCTAGTAAATGCCAAGGATGTCCAAAGATTGACGGGAATGATTGCAGCCCTGAATAGATTCATCTCTAGATCCTCAGAAAAAATGCAAAGACTTTTATGACATCTTAAGAAAGAACAAAAAGTTTGAGTGGAATCAGAAGCATGAAGATACGCTTAAAGCTCTTAAGGATTATTTACCTCAGCATCAGCATTGATGAAACTAGTGGATGGTGAGCCGTTATCCTTATATTTAGTAGTTTCAGGTAATGTAGTTAGTTCTGTTCTATAAAAGATCACGAAGGACAACAACATCCAGTATACTATGTAAGTAAAAGTCTTTTAGACGTCGAGGTCATGTATTCTCATCTTGAAAAGTTAATACTTGCTTTAGTCATGACATCAACTAATCTAAGAAATTATTTTGAAACTCATACTATTATTGTTATTACAAATTTTCCTATTAAGAATGTGCTTAGAAAACTAGAGATGTCAGGTAGGATGGCTAAGTGGGCTATGAAGCTCAGCGCCTGAGCCCAGTACCGCCATCAAATCACAAGCACTTACCGACTTTGTGGCTGATTTTTGTAGTGACTTGCAAAAAGAAGCCGATTTGGAGGTCCACCAACTTGAAGAAACCAAGGATCCATGGATTCTCTTCACATATGGTGCATCAAATGTTAGAGGAACAAGATTGGGTATACTGCTAAAATCGCCACAGGGGGACATAATACCCCAGTCCATAGCCTGTGAGTTGCAAGCTACCAACAACGAAGCAGAATATGAAGCACTAATTTCAGGTTTATTACTAGCTAAACAAATGAGGATTAGGAATCTTCAAGTTTACATAGATTCTTTATTGATAACTAACCATTTTAATGGTTCATACACTGCAAAAGGTGAAAAACTGATTAAATACTTAGAAATTTTAAAGAATTAGCAAAATCCTTCGAATTGTTTAGTGTAATTCAGGTACCAAGAGAGGAGAATGCTGGGGAAGATTGTAAGGCCCCGGTCTCGGTGCCCTACATTGGCGTTAGATTTACTCATAAACACAGTTCTAAATATAAGAGTTAACTAAAACTTTCGTGGAATATATAAAACTTTAATCATTCATTACAGAGCTTTAATCTTGTCTTTGAAAACATAACATAACGTGTCTTATTATAACATCATGAAAATTCTTCATTTGATGCCAGTCCTTTCAAATCATGCCATGTTTCTCCCTTAAGCCAGCTGCTTCAACCTATTTACCTGCGTGTATACTAAAAGTCAGCTACGCTGAGTGAGTTCTAGTTAATGCGGGTAACATACAATACATTCACATACTTATATATATACATATCCGTAGATACATATTACTTACTCGTACGTATCCGTAGATACATATTTCTTACTTAACCTGCTTACCTTTCTTTCGGAAATACGTAATTATATAACTTCCTATTTTCTTTCTTTCGTTCGTTCATACTTTACATTTTTTTTATACTTTACATACTTATATGTTTTAAAGAGCATTAGGCCATACTGCCTCAAGTATTATTAGGGCTCGGTCCCTTTTCTGCCTCGAATATTAGTAGGGTCCGGTCCCTTTTTTGCCTTGGGTATTATTAGGGCTCGGTCCCCTTCTACCTCGAGTATTATTAGGGCTCGGTCCCTTTCTGCCTCGAGTATTATTAGGGCTCGGTCCCTTTCTGCCTTATAAGTAGGGTCTGGTCCCTTCTTTTGTACCTTATCATTCTTTTATATTTATTTATAACTTTCATACATAACATACATATATCATCCATACATCGTATATAAACAATCACATATTCAAACTATCACATGGTAATACATGCGATATCCGAAGATCGTTCACGTACCGTCGAGCATTCGTTCATAACTTTCACATAAATCATATAAGACATACACTTACCACTTAAGGTAAGTGTATTAACTAACCACATCGAGTATGCACACCGCCCTGAAAACATAATAAGGAATGGGGCTAGAAACTTACCTGCAAACGGTTCCTTTCTGAATTTACTGTTATGCCCTTCTTGAGCTGTGCACGGCTAACTGTGTATCAATCATAGTATCAATTATCTAAACTACTTCTAGCTATACACTACTTCTAAGTTATTGTAAGCCCCTAGCTACAAGGGCCTAGGGGAAGCGCCCCTGGAAGCGGAGTTCTAGGGGCGACAGCCCCAAGCAGGGTCCAGTGGGTAGAGCCCCTGGTTGGGGTTAAACTGCCAGATCAGCTTGGAAAATTTTCATTAATAAGTCTTACTAAAAACCTCATCAGAAAACCGAAGTTCAATTATTTAATCAATTCAAATATTCATTTTAAACGTTACCTTTCATTATTAATTATTTCATATCTCATACAAGTCCGTGTGTATTGTTACGTATGTATACATTGTTTTTCTTTAATTTATTTTGTAAATAATTAACAAGTTCGTATAACTCACTATGGGCGTATAAGTCCTATAAGCGTATAAGTCATTTTCGGCGTATAAATCCATACATACACATCTACTTGTTTATGCGTTACCTGTACATACATGGCCATATACATACACACTATATACATATGTGCTTCATACATATACGGATTACATATACGCTGTATACATATGTGTTACATACATATACACCACGAACATATACGCCACATACATATACGGTCTACATTACACGTTTGACATACTTACACGCTGATCATGCTTATACGGCAGCTTAACTTATACGGCGTATATACTTATACGTCGTAAAGTTCTGTTCAGCTATTTTTTTACGCGTTTTCAAGGTTTTTCATCGATTCTGGCGCCGTCAGCCGTCGTTAACCACCATGATTGATCGGGGTTTGATCGGTTATAGTCTAGGTAGCTTTGGGGTGTCCAGATTTGAGCTAAGGTGGTCCTTAAGCTTTTTTTGGTTGATTAAACACCCGAACAAAGCTAGATCTAGATCCAAACGGCTCGTACGGCGTCACGGGGCTGCGGTGTCGCGTTCTAATGTATTGGTAAAGCTGAGATAAATCATTTCTTACCTTCGGTTGGTCTTGGATCATTGAATATAGTAGAGTAGAGAGTGTTTGGCTTAAGTGTGTGTTTTTGATGGTGTAGGCTATGGTAAAGAGATGGATGGAAATGGAAAGAATTAGGGTTTAAGAGGTATTAATACTCCCTTAAGCCCATGGACCTAAGGCCCATATTTCCTTTTTGGTCAATATTTAATTCCATCTAATTAGCCTACTTAACCTTCCACCTTTATTAATTTATTATTTCTCTACTAACTCAAGTAAACTTTTCCATTATAATTAAATAATATATTAAATATTATTCTTATAAAATTCGGAATGTTACACAGATGCCTTAGCAAATCAAGCATCATCTTTGAAGATCCTAGATGATATGAAGATACCAATCATTGACATACTTTCTCTAGCAATTGGGGAACAAGAAGTAATGAAAGTGAGAACGGATCATTCTGAAGAACTTAAGGATCCTCGATCCTGCCCAGAAAGAGGATCCTGGATCCTTCCAATTAAGAAATTCCTCCATGATGGGTAAGTCCCCAATGGAGAAAATCCTAGAGCTTTCAGAACTAAGGTATCCCAATTCATTATATTATAAGATTCTTTGTATAGAAAATCTCTTGTAGGTCTCTTCTTAAGGTGCATTGAAGATTAAGATATCTTAGAAGTGCTTAAAGACTTCCATGAAGGTGACTATGGTAACTATACAGGGGGAGAGTATTATTCTCTAGATACATTATCCTGACATATATTATGGATCAGTTATCCTTAGCACATGTTCCAAACCATGTCAAGATTAAGGATCCTTAGCACTTATTTTATACTAACGACTGTTCTATTTATATATCAATATATTAGCAGGTATAACGGTTGATGACATGGTCTATCCTACTATTTCGCATTCGAAGAGAGTTAGCAACGTGGTCAAATGCATGTAATGGCTCTAGTGATGAAGTGGCGAGATTCTAGGAATTTTTGTCAGTTTATTTTTATATATAACGAAGCTATGATCAACTATGTCACACACACTTTACACTATGAAATTAGCAGCATACAATCATTAAATATTCTTGTAATCACTGATAAAATCTTCCACCATTGTAACACTACTTTTTGATTAATAAACTGGTGATAGACGATTTGTCATCACCCGGGGTTTTTATGCTGGCGGTCACCTACTAATCAAGGGCTTTTCCTTATAACGAATCCTTGTGTTCATCCTTATTTTATCCACATAATCACCATTGTTGATCAAGCACCCTACCTAACAAATCCGATTCAATTACATTATCCTTAAAACCGATTTTTGACTAAAACAATATGCAACTGCGAGGCTTGTGAAGTTCAATATATTAGGGTAAACACCGGTCGTAACGTCGATTGATATAAATTTGTAAGTTGTATACGGACGGAGGAAGAGAAGTCGAAGGCCCAACCGAGTATAAGCAAATTGTTGGTAACCTTATATATTTAATGTTAACAAGGCCCGATATCGCGTTCTGTGTCGGGATGTTAAGTTGGTATATGAAAAACCCAAGACCCCATTTATTTGCAGCTAGGCGAATGCTAAGGTATGAAGGTACTATAGGTATGGGTGTCGAGTTCAAGAGTGAGGAAAGGGTGGAATTGCAAGGCTATTGTGATGCCGACTATACGAGAGATCCGATCACTCGCCATTTGACTACCGGGTATGTTTTTCTAATCGGTTTGAGTGCAATATCTTCGTGCAACAAAAGGAAACCGACAGTGTCATTATCCACCATCGAGGCTGAATAAAGAGCTTCGGCCGTCGCTTCATATGAGATAACTTGGTTAGTTTGTTTGTTGAAAGAATTGAACCAAGAAGTTGATCATGGGGTGAAGTTAAGGTGTAATAATAAGTCGGATATACAGTTGGAAGAGAATCCGACTTTTCATGCACGAACGAAACATATCGAGGTGCATTATCACTTTTTTCGAGAGAAGGTGCTTACGGGTGAAGTCGTTTTGGAATATGTGAGTACTGACAAGCAGTTAGCGGATATGCTAATGAAAGGAATGACAAAGATAAAGCTCGATCAGATGTGTTTGCTTATGGGGATGAATCGACTTGGTATTGAGAGGGAGTGTGAAATTGTCAATACCGGTTAGTGTCGGTTCAATCAGGGGGTACGGTTGATCATGAAGGGGCGGTTTGGAGGAGATCGTAAAACAAGGGCTGAAAAGATAAATTCGTTTTAGCTTGGTGATCAAGTTTTAGTTTATTTTTATCTTTTATTTGTGTTTGATTTTGAGTCTGATTATAAAACTTGTTGGTAAGTAAGTAGCCTATTTAAACTCTTGTTTCCTTTGTTTATTTTATTGCGTTAATTAATTAGAAAAAAGTCGATCCTGTTGATCAAACTTTGCGTATAGTTTCTGCTCTTGGGTTCTCAGTTTAACATGTTTATGCATGATTCAGTTTAAAATCGTGACTTTTCTAACGAATAGTAAGTTTTTAATAATATAGGGTGTGTCCAAAACATTGTTAAATTGTAAAGGAGTGTACATGACAATGAAAAACACAAATAAACATATAATTTAGTTTCGTTTAACAATACAAGAGAGATGAACAAAGAAGCTTTGATACCATGTAATTTGAATAATATATGTATATATATGGTTGAAAAACTTTTACAAATAGGAGATATAAATAGCAAAATACAAAAACAATAAAGATAGTAAGGGGAATCATGATTTTAGGATGTGATATTGCTGGTCAACAAGAGTGGTCAATAGTTGTAGGTTCCCAGCCGGATCTACATAGGAGTATCTCGTAACACGAGGGTGCGGAATCCCCTACGTATACAATACGAGTGCTAACACGAGGAACACGTAAATCACACGCAAACACACAAACACAAAGGAATACTTGTTATATTACGATATCGATAACCAAAGACACCAAACACGTAACACCAAATGTCACAAAACACAGTCGTCAAAACTCTCACAAAAAAGCCGAAGTTAGGGAATATATATAACGACCACTTCGCATAATATGCTAGGCGAAGTTGTCCCTAACTTCGCTATCCCACAAGTTCGCCTAACACTATAAGCAAACTAACAAGTTCACAAAGATAAGAACAATGTAACGATTACAGACTCTATAAACACAAGATAAATGAACTACTGGCATCATGCACAAACAGACCCCCCCTTGGCAGTAGCTTCATATCTCTAACATCTTTCCCATGTCTCGTAATCCAAAAATCACATACCCACCGTCTTCAAGCATGAACGCCCTGTCTTACGCAGACAGAGACCACCCTCTGGTACTTCTTTGCTTCGTCTTTCCACGTAGGAATATAGAAAATCTTCTTATCATTGAGTACCTGCAAATCAGCTTGAGACAAATTAACCAAGTGCATTGGATCGTACACTCTCAAGATCTCTTGTTCGTCTTCATCTTCCATCACGGCTTCAGCAGTTTGGCAATCAACATACCACCACTTGAGATCCTTCAACACATCCTGGGGCATAAGATTCATAGGAACCTCTTCAAACAACGAATCGGCTTGTACTTCATCACCAACCAGGGCTTACCGTCAGCCCTCATTCCCCGTTCCTTATCTTCAATCAGCTTCCCCTTTTGAGGCTTTAATAACTCAAACTTTTTCTCTTTAACACTCTCATTCCACACAATCTTTCCAACCCATCTCGTAAAGTCATCATCACTTCTATTAATCAACCTTAAACGAGCCAAATCTTTCACTTCACACTCAGGAGAGGTGTTGAGCGATCTCAATGCCTTAGCAAAATATTGAATCCCATCATATCTTTTTATCAAAAACAACTTTAACTGCTCATCATACAACCAACAAATAATACATTTCTTCGATTCAGCATAATCCTTGATATTATAACTCTTCTTGAACATCGCGGGTACCACCAGCGTCTTAGTTTTGAAAAACCACTGAGCACAGCCTTCTTTTAACCTTGGCTGCTCTTCCCACTCAGATTCGCCCGACACACTTTCATCTTGGACCAAAATCTCTTGATCAACACTTGGAATATCATGCTCATCATCATCATCAATTATCTCTCCTTCCTCTAACCCACTATAGATCTCTATCTGTTCACCAATTTTCTCAATCTCACTAACGGTCAGCGCATCATCACCCAACTCATCCTCATCATCATCAACCACTGTCTCACCACCTACACTGCCTGATGGACCAGCAGACTCCCCCTGAGATGTGGAAGCTCAAGAGTTTGTTCAGTTCTTGGAAGCTCACCACCTGCATCTTTCGATGCATTGGGATCATCATCTCTGTCCTGTTTTTTCTTCGTTATTAACTCATCACCCTTGCAACTAATTATGTGATTAACTAGAACTCACTCAGCGTAGCTGACTTTTAGTATGCACGCAGGTGAGTAGGATGAGGCAGCTCGCTTGAGGAGACACGTGGCACTGAATAAGAGTCTGACATCTGAAGACTTATGATGTTTTAATTTTAATGCTTTAATGTTGAAAGACAAAGGATGTTTTGAGACAAGTTATGAATTATGTAATGTTTTATGAAAGTTTTATATTCCGCGTAAATGTTTTAATTAACTCTGATATTTAGAACTGTGTTTATGAGTAAATCCAACACGAAAGTAGGGCTACCGGTAACGGGGCCTTACAGAATGGTAGCACCGTCGATACCGAAGTATTCGGGCGGGTTGGCACTCTTGAATTGTTGGAGGGGG
Organism: Bidens hawaiensis; assembly: GCF_021521415.1. NCBI lineage: Eukaryota > Viridiplantae > Streptophyta > Magnoliopsida > Asterales > Asteraceae > Bidens > Bidens hawaiensis. Next base: position 33,215 of record NW_027500700.1, on the reverse strand, counting down.
TAAGCAATTGGGTTCGGATTTGTGGATGATGAAGAAGCATTCATAGTTTGGAGTTGAGAGATGATTGTTGGGAGAGCTTCCACGATTCCCTTAGCGATGCGGGATGACATGCTACGGCCCGAGTTGACGGTGCGGCGGTTACAGTTGATAAGGCGGGAAGAAGACATGCTACAATGACGACACGTGAAAAGTTTATTATGTTTAGGAAAAAAGAAAAAAATTGTATAACTATGTGAAATTTCGAGTTTTGTGAGAATTCATGAGTATAAAAGATAATTTTTTTATTTTTTTTATAACCTTTACTTAGAATATAAAACAAAATTTTAATAACCTTAACTTAGAGTATTGATGAAATTGATAATTTGAGAAAATATTCATTCTTAACAAAAAAAATAATAAACAAAAATCTCATCGTTGATTTAAGAGTGTGATCGTCACATGACCACATTTGATACAATGAGGGTAGTAGATTCGGTTTCGTTTGGTGTGATATGCTTTCGCTTAATAAATTCCACACCCTTACTAAACACTCCAGGAAGGCAACCGGGTCTCGCGGTTGATTGAGATTTATGCGCATTGCACTTCCTTAGGCTCGCAAGCCTTGGTGTCAAGTGTTCGGTAAACAAGTGTGTCACTCTTACAGTTTACTACATATCCGTCACACGAATCTTCCTCAAGGAGATGGGAGTGAAAAGGCGGGATTTCTTAAGGAATATCCCTTTTTTTTCTAAAGTTTGAAAACAACTTTTTAGAGTGAGGCATAGCCTCGGATTAAGTGTGTGCTTTTGTGTACAAGAATAATATTAAATCATTAAATAGTATTTAAGCTATTGCAATCAATAATTTAATTCAGGGTGCAAACACGTAAAGGCATATCACGTATAGGGACCCTAAGCATGCAACTAGGCCGTTATATGTAACCACCTATGTTATAGCTTTCGGCTCTGATACTAATCTGTCACACCCCGACCAAAGGCGGAACATGTCGGGGTGTAACGTATTGATTGGACAGTAGCTCAAAAGACACTAATTAAAGTGACAATAATTATTTAATTCATTAATATCAAAACAAGTACACAATTATAATAATCAAAACAATTACATCATATTTTTTGTTTGAATAAATAACCTAAGGTAAAAACTAATATCTTTAATCTTGAACAATGTAAATTACTTGTACCTGTAGCATGTATAAAAATAGAGTTTGTCAACACGAATGTTGGTGAGAATACATAAGTTTTAGTTGAGATACATATATAGATAAAAAGACCACAATTCATATGTTAATGTTGAGCATCACAATTCCTATGAAAATATAAACAACTAAATAGATGTGGACCCGTTCCAGAAATCAAAGTACTTGGGTAAGTGTATGATTATACTAGATGAAGACAGATGAGGATGAGATACCAACCACCAAACATTAAATAAACAATTAAGCACATAGAGCATTATCATAGAGCATGCAATAATCACACATAAACGTATATTGAATTGTGTTATGAATAGATAAATAAATAAAAACGAGTAATTTAAATAGGGTATACATGTCACCCCCAAAATATGAGTTAATGGCCATTTTCGCCCCTGTGGTTTGCTACTTTCGCCACTTCAGTCCAAAATTTTTAATTTTGTCAATTTAGTCCTCATAGTTTTAAATATTAGCCAATTACGTCCCATCCGTCTAACGGCATCCAGTTATGCCGTTAGTTTAAGGGTAATTTTGTCTTTCTTATTTTAATTTTGAGTTAATGGTCATTTTAGTCCCTGTGGTTTGATATCTTTGCCAATTCAGTCCAAAGTTTGAAATTTATCAATTTAATGTTTAATTTTCTTTTTATTTTTTATGTTTTTTGTTTATAACCCTGAAGAGCATAATTCAAGCTCAAAACCATCAAGTAACCTCAAATACTAGTATGCATTTACTCTATTGTCAACAGTAATCATACCCCCCCTATATTTAGTTTCTAGACATTACCTAAATCTTCTCCATGGTGGAATTCAATGGTAAAGTGGTCAAGGTAATTCCCTGAAACCGAATTATACAGAAAAAACTAAAAATTGTTTTGTTGATTAATGTATAATAGTTGATTACGACCCAGATTTTCGTTATGATATGTTAATCTCTAAACCCTAAATATTATGCATTCATCAAAGAAACGATTTTTTGTTTTTTCCGTACAATTCGGTTTCACGGAATTGCTTTGACCACTTTACCATTGAATTCCACCATGGGGGAGAGTTTAGGAACCGTCTAAAAACTAAATACGAGAGGAGGGGGTATGATTACTGTTGTCGACAGAGTAAATGCAGACTTGTTTTGGGCTTGGATAATGCTCTCTAGGGTTATAGAAAAAAAAACTGACTTAAATTGACAAAAGTTCAAACTTTGGACTGAATTGGCAAAAGTATCAAACCATAGGGATGAAAATGACCAATAACTCAAAATAAAAAGGAGAAAGACAAAAATACCCTTAAACTAACAGCATAGTTGGATGCCGTTAGACGGATAGGACGTAATTGGCTAATATTTAAAACTATGAGGACTAAATTGACAAAAATACAAATTTTGGACTGAAGTGGCGAAAGTAGCAAACCACAGGGACGAAAATGGCCATTAACTCCCAAAATATAAAAGATGGGAAAAAAAGGGTATGTAAACTCACCTCGATAGACGGACATCAATGATTTAGATAATGAGAAGATAGGAAAAGTCACACGCGAACGTTAAAGCCTAAGAGAAACGAGAGTAACGGATATGCTTAAGTCAAGATTCACTAGTTAAATAATATTAATGTAATAATACATTTTTAAGAATTTTCATTATATAAAACAAATATTTTAATTTATGAAAAACATAACTCAATAAATATTAGTTGTAATTTTATTAGTTTACTTGATTAAAACATAAATCTTTAAATTATAATATATATATATATATATATATATATATATAAAGATACTATATAAGTAAAATACATCTTTAACAATATTATTAGTTTATTAATTCGCTTAAAAGTACATATAATATCTAACTCGTATTTTTTTATTAAATTTTCTTTTGGCACTATAACTACTATACTTAACCAGAGAAAACCATAGTTTTGTGATTAACATGACTAAACGTAAAATCTTCTAAATAACCGATTCATTAAATATTATGTCGTGTCAAATAATTAACGAGTGAATCTTGTTTCGTGTCAAATAATTTATGGAATATTATATCGGATCAAATAACTGACAGAAGATTGTATCGTATCAAATAACTTCTATCACATAAACCCGTGAGAATCTCGGTGCGTATGAAATAATTACCTTGTCTACTTGAGTCATATAATCTATACGACTCGTATAAAACTAGTCAAACACGTTCTCTGAAAAGCTAAGTTGGTACGTTGTCAGTGTACCAACTATGAAATACCCAAACGAGTCATACAGATTATACTATTCATATAAGTCTTGAGTATGGTCAAACACCATCTGAAAAGCTGATGTGTGCGTTTGAAAAGCTTGTATGACTCATATAGTTTATACAACTCGTATGAATGGTGTATGAATTCCAAAACGACTCGTATAGGCGCCTATACTAGTTGTCTAGAGGGTGTCTGGGCAGTATACGAGTAGTATGGGCTACACTACTCGTATTAATATCAGTATTGTCTTGTACAGGTCATACGACTTGTTTAAGAATCTAGTCGGACACCTTTTCTAAAAAGATGGTGCGTTGTCAGAATATAGAAGTCTATACGAATTGTATATACTATATGAAACCTTATTCTGAGAAGGGGACAAAGAGAGACATGTTGCAAATGTGATGTTTTATTGAAAAAACAAAAACGGTAATGTTTTAATCTTTAACTTAGGAGATGTGTATGAACAGATAGATATACAGCTTCCAGAGTCCAGACTAACTTTATATGTAAAAGGCGAAGAACATTAAAGACCCACAACATTTTAACCGATCAGGTACTCTTTTCTCCCTGTTTTGTTCTTTCATGCCATTTAATTTCCACTTTCTATAATAATTGCTCAGTCAAAACAGTTTTAAATGTGTTTGATTACGACTAATAAATTAATAAATGTTCCTTTAATTTTCATTGATTCAACAAAAATCAAGAAAAGATTAAAACTTATGTGCAAAGAATAAGCATTTGTATAGGTGTATGTGATCAAGTTAAGATTTGTTTATCTTCTTGAAGTCAACTCAACCCCTTGCAGGAGTTTACAATTAAGAATGTCAAAATTAGGGTTTATGATCTTATCAATCTTGTTCTTGTCTTTGGCATTGCATTGTTTGCTGTCAAATTTCAATATTTATAGAAAAGGATCTACATTTTCTCATAGATTGGTCAAACCTGGTATCATACTGCATTCCCAGTTATGGTTTCGTCGAATCTGTGTGCTTTCCGAAAGGTAACATAACAAGATTCTTGAATGTAATTCTGTATTTCTGTTCAAAGATTGATTTTGACTCCAAATTTGGTCAAAGTCAACATACCCATCTGCAAAACTCTGTATCTTTTACATGTCTAACTTACTTAATTGTATTTGATAAATGATAAGTCAATGCATAGGTTTTTAGTTGAACGTTGACTAAGTCAACATACCCGATTTGCAAACTCATACATTGGTTTTACTTCAACTGTTGGTTTATCATGAATGCAGGGATTTAGTTAAAATGGAAGGTGGTTTGGATATAAAAAAGGACCGATCTCCATGGAAGCCATTGCTAGAAGAGTTTACATTTACAAAAAACCCAGCTCCTTTTAATAGTTGTCATGCTTCTACAATAGTTGAGGTATAAGACTTTTTAGTTAATCACTTTTTGCATACAGGGAAAAATGGTAAGTTTCGGTCATTCCGAACGTTTATCGGTTGTTTCAGGTTGATAAAGACTGGTTTTTGGTGGCATACTTTGGTGGTTCATACAAGGGGGCTCCCGATGTCAAAATCTGGTTACAGTTCCACAAAGTATTGCCAAAACATAAAGAAAAAATTTAAACCGTTAATTTTTTATCATTGGTCATAGTTTTTTACATTTGTATTTCTTAGGTACAAATTTGTATGTTATGTACATAAAAAACCTTCAAACTAATTTGTTCATTTGTTTTTTTTTTTGTAACTCTATATAAATGATTTTTTGTTGATATATATTCTTTTGATAAATAGACATTGTATTTCAAGTATTTTTCTTTGTGCAGGATGGTTACTGGCATACGCCGGTTATTGCTGATGAGCAAGAAGGCGTGCCAATTTGGAATCCTGTACTATTTAAGCTTCCATCCAACGAGTTGCTTCTCTTCTATAAGATCGGACAAGAAGTTCAAAAGTATATTTTTCACGTCTATTGATTTTTTTTAATGTTATTTTGAATAAATATGAGTTTATTGATGGAACCGTTGTTTTAGATGGAGTGGCAGTATGAAGAGGTCGTACGATGGTGGTTTAACTTGGGGCAAGAGAGAACAACTTCCTCCTGGCATCCTAGGACCGATAAAGAACAAGGTTGAACATTCGGTTTATGTTCTTTAAGGATACAAAAATTATGATATTAAATAATTAATCTTGTTTTTTTATTTTATTTGTGCAGCCTATCTTACTTGAAAATGGGAAATTGCTTTGCGGTTCATCTGTCGAGAGTTGGAACTCGTGGGGTGCATGGGTTGAGGTTATAAACTTATAATCTTTAAAGTTTTAAGTAGTAAGATAGACCCTTTAAAATTTATTGTGAGTCAACTCACTTTGACTCTGTGACTCGATAAACAGATGACTGCAGATTCAGGCAGATCATGGAAGAAATATGGGCCGATTTATATAAGAAACGAGTCACTCAGTGTGATCCAACCGGTTCCTTACAAGACCGCAAATGGAAACCTACGTGTTCTGTTAAGATCGTTTGAGGGCATTGGTCGAGTTTGCATGTCAGAATCGCTCGATGGCGGTGAAACATGGAGTTTTGTGGTCCCCACTGACCTGCCCAACCCAAATTCAGGTTTGAACATAAAAACCTTATTTTCTCCAAAATCACTAGTTCTTGACCGATTCTTGTTCATTGTGAGATGATAGGGATTGATGGTGTAAAGTTAAAAGATGGACGGGTGTTGCTTGCATACAACACAGTGTCGAGGGCCGTGCTGATAGTTGCCACGTCAGCAGACGATGGAGATTCATGGCAAGATGTTGTGACATTGGAGGATACTGAAGGAATGGAGTTTTCGTATCCAGCTGTTATTCAGTCAAGTGATGGATGTGTTCATATCACATATACATATAACCGGACACAAATTAAGGTATGATGTTTTTGTCTGAATGCTTTTTTTATTGTAACTTTGGAATTTTGCTGATTATTTTATTGTTGTTTCCAGCATGTAGTTCTTCAACCAAAACTCTAGATATAAGATTCAACCCTACAAGATCTCAAAGGGGTTTGTAACTTTGTATGACGAACGAATAAGAATCCTTGACGTGAAACTGCGATGCAGCCACCTGACCTGGCCTTTAATTTGTGTTTCATGCGATGTCAGATTGTTTGAGCATGATTATTGCTCTCAGCATATGATTGTTTGATGTGGATGTGTGTTAAAAATAAGGGTGTATGTCTATCATGTATATACACAGCCAGCAAAATGGATACATAACCGGTAACCAACATTTGTTGATGGGAAAAGTCGAAAACTCTCTAGGGGTGGGGGTGGGGGTGGCGCAATGGTAAGTGTGAAACTATAAATTTGAGGTTTGGGTTTATGATAGAGTCTAGAATCTGGACTCAAGCAAAAGATTCGATTACTTAGATAAAAGACCCAATTCGAGAAGGGCTAGTCTCCATATTACAATTACAATAGAACTTGATATATTTTAAATAACTTAGAATCTCTAAAATAGAAGAGACCTAGCTTTTTTTTATACTATAAAAATTAATAAGGAGTTTCTCCACTAAATACGCCTCTTGACTTTGACTCCCCTAATTCAGCCCTTGACTCCCCTAATTAAGTGACTTTGACTCCTTATAGATGACTTTGACTAGGTTCAATAAATAGCTTTGACTTTGACCCGACCCTTCTTGTGTGATGGGTTCGTATCAGTTTATGTTTCTTGAAAACCGAAGACAAAATAACCGACAAACCCGAATTGAATTAACCAACCCGAACTAATGACAGATGGTTCGATCGGTGCACTTGCTATTGCAAACAGAAAAAAAAAGAAACAAAACCCAAAAATATGATCGAAATATGCTATTAGAAAATAAAAGGGAATGGACCTTCAGCTAGATAACAAGGGGAAAAAGCATTTCAAAAATTATAAAATATTATTCAGTTAAATTTAAGTTAAAAAATAAAGGGAAAAAAAACAGAAAAAAAAAACGAATCATTTAAAAGTTTGAAACTTTCCTGTTTCCATACATATATTATGTTCAGTGATGGAATTTACTCGATCTAAAGATAGAACCAACCGGATGATGTCACATGTACATAAAGGATAAAACTCAATCTTTATGGCACTTGCGATGTTTTGGAACTTTCCAATGAAAATTACATTGTCAAAGACGGAACCAATCAAATGATGCCACGTATTATAAAGTTGCTTTTTTCGAACAACCCATAAATATTACTCGATTATCTTGGCTTTGACCTCAAACTTTGAGATTTTCAATCAGCATGATCCTTTTGTGATTTGTCCCTTTTTTTTTCTTCTTTGATTTGGAGGCGATGAACAATCAATCAAAAAATGAACAAGATCAAAATTCTGCAGACATTTCGACCTGACTATAATAAGCGAATCCAATATTAGACATGATAATGAATCCTGCCTCATTTGTGATTGGTTCAAAAAAAAATATTTTTAAAGGTTATCTTTAATATCGATAAATCTACGACTACAACATTCAAATCTACCTATATAATAAAAGAGTTGATTTTCACAAATTTCTCTTTTATATTTAATCATATGTCTTTAAAGTGTCACATGACATTTTCTAATATTTTATTTCATTACTTTTATTTCTTTTTTAAAATCTCTACCTATATAATAAAAGAGTGGTTTTCCACAAATTTCTCTTTTATATTTAACCAAATGTCTTCAAAGTGTCACATGACATTTTTTAATTTTTTATTTCATTAATTTATTTATTTTTCAAAATCTCTACTTATATAGTAAAAGAGTTGATTCCCGCCAATTTCTCTTTTATATTTTTACCCTATTCTGCGGTCTTATTTTTCATCGTAGACCTATTCTGCTTAACATTTCCTTTGGAATCAATCACTCTTCAACTTTAAATGTATGTATCAAACCTAATGTCGATTGTTAAAGAATCAATTGATTTTTGAAATCAATCAATTTTCAACATCTTAGGTAATCGGATTTGATATCGGCCATCTAATCCTTGAAATCGATCATCTAATCTGATTCAACATCAATCAGACTTGATGACGATCGTTAAACAAACAATCAGTCTTTGAAGTCATATTTAATGTAATCATTAACCCTAATTATTAACCCTAATTCTATGATGATTATACCCTAATTCGTATGTGTATGTGTGTATCTCGACAATTTTGATTATACATAATTGATATGTAAATTATTTCAATAGAATCTGGATATATGACTTTTTTTCTTTGTTTTTATGTTTTGTAATTTTTTTTTCAATTTTACTAATTTTTGTCATCTTGAATCTTGAAAGATATGACATATTTTTTTTATGCGAGCATAGGTTGGAAATGTTCACTTTTCAACAGATGTAGTGAATTGACAAGTGAACCACCACATATCCGGTTGATACAAGTACTTTTGTAACAAGTTCGTTTGATCACCGCATTACGAAATGGGATACAATACCACACAGGTGTATATATAATCATATTAATTACCTTATATGTGTTGTAATATTATGTGTAATTCAAATTGAACTTCTCTTATGATATTTTGTTCTCTCCAGGTTGTGATGGATTTGAAAATACCATTAGAGGTTACAAAACTACAATCATTCTTTATGTATTAATAACAAGTAAACCTTTTAAATAAATGGTTCGTTTGGAATTTAAACCCGTCAAAATCAATTTTTGAGTATCCATTTCTAGGTAATAATGTTGATTGTTTGTTTGTCCTTTTTTCAGATATGGTTTTTTGCAATCTAAACTTATTCGAATAGTTGAAGAATATTAATATCCATGTAGTGGTGTTATATTATTATGATTATTTCCTCATTTGATTATTTTTTCTTCATTATTTGAAGAACTAATACAAACCGTAACGCTTTTAACTTCACAATATGCATTATACTATGAAAGTGGTGTAGTAATAAGTGACTATTATTAATTATGATTTATTCGACTAGTTGTAACAATTATTGCGTTTGTTATTAATCTGGATTCGATATCAATGTTTTAACAATCGTTTGTTTTCATTTTAATTTATGTTCGTTTATTATTCATGTGAAACCTAAATCTATTTTAGAGCGTATTTTATGATTGTTGGTTCGATTAGGTATAAACCCTGCATCTGAATCATTATTCATCTATAATAAAAAAGTTTCATTACGGGTTTTATTTATGTCATTGTTAATATGTAATATGTTTTGCTTTTTTTGAAGTTATTGCAGAGTATAGGGAAATTTAAAACAATTAGTTGTATTTAAAATGAGTGCAAATTTAGGGAAAGGTTCACGGTTCAAACCGAACTGACTTGAAACTTGTAGAAGTTTTGCGATTAGCTATACTTGAAATCGGTCAAAATTTGGAAAAACATTTATGGGCCAACCCAAAATTTTTAAAAGTTAGACAATTAACAATAGTTGAAATGTGTCAAAATTTGGGAAAGGGTTCACGGTCGATCTAACTCAACCCATCTAAAAAGTTTAAATTTAAAACGATTACTTTTTTGAAATACATAATTTTTTTTCTTAAGAAACAAATATCAATGTATGATTTGTTATAAATATATTAATATTATGGTTATCAATACCTAATATAGATTAGCTTTCTCTCCAAGTTTTCATACCCTATATATACATCTCATGTCCCTCTTTGTAATACACACCTTATTAATAAAATCTCTCTCTTTCTCCCTACATCTTCTTCTTTATGTTTTAGCTATTAGGCTTGTTTTACAACACGTTATTAGCACGAGTTGCTTTTAAAGTTTAGATCGCATATTTTACGGATCTGTAGTTTGATTTTCTTTCCCCGTTCTGATAGAGTTCACAAACCTATTATTTCATGTTAGTTTGTACGTATCTTCTTTCAACCGTTCATATTACCCTAAAAGGCTACAAACAAGTAAGTTTATTATAATTCTTCGATCTTATTTATTCATCTTGGAATACTAATTGGTATCGTTTGTTATCTTTGATTACTAGTTAAAGTTTTTTTTTATATATATCATTCCATAAAAATTATTGTATATATCATGATTAATGGTTTTGAAAAGAAGTTTCCAATATCTTACAATAAAACTTTTTTGATCTAAAACAAACCTTGAAATCTGCAAAATTTTATTATTTTGTTAAACGATTTTTTTATGATAAAATATACAATGGTATATGGAACAAATCTGGTTGTCATCAAATTACTTTGAATTTATATTTTATTAGAATTTCAAAAAGTTGAGTTTTTTTTCCTTGTTTTATCTTTTGTTATGAGCTTATCTCTAAGTGTATTTCAGAATTTGACAAATAGGACTTTCGAAACCATATAGACAGTTTGATTTTGATTTTAATTTGATTGACAATTTTAGTGTTCTACGCTTCCTTATCTGGGGTTTGATTCTTACTTTAGCCAACATGCATTACTCAACTTAATTGATTATTTTATTTTTTTTTAAACCTTTTAATATGAAAGTTTTTACCGGTATGTGTTATTAATGACATTGCTTTGGATTTGGAAAATTTATTTCAATTATGCCAATTCGGTTTAAATCTCCTCAAAGCCCAAATTCAAATACGAAACGAACATTTGTATTTTAATGATTACACTTTACTTTATATACCAATTACCACTTTATTAAAATAATAATTGTATGGATATCATAATAAATCGAAAAGGCAGTTATTTGCAATTTTGTGTGTATTTAAATTTAATATTAATTTTGTATGATATATTTTGGCAGCACTTTTGGATAGTGTTCTAAAATAGGTAATATATATAATTTATTTGGTTACCGTCTTTGATCACATCTCTTTGGTAAGCCACTAAGTTCGTGTTTTCCTTTTTATTGTTATTGGTTGTGTGTGCAATATGGTTAGTGATACGTTTTTATATATTTTCTTATTTGCATATATTTCTCTAAAAATAAAAGATTGCTTCGTTGAGAGGTGATTCCAAACAAAGAAAATTAATAATAAGTAATTACTGATAATATATTTTGAAGTTGAAAGTGTAATCTAATCTATATTGGTAACATTTATTTTGAATCTTTTTATGTATTGATTGAATTTCTTATGCTCACACTTGAAGGCTTATTGATTATATAGTCATACATAAGAAAAGGTATTTTTCATTAGGTTAATACAAAAGTTATATGTACTTGCTAGAAGTGATGGAAAAAATAACTTATTTCTAAAAGTTTTATCATAGCCTATTTTATACGAAGACTAAAGAGATGTTATGACATCATGTATGGTATATTTAACTTTACGTATACCATGTATTCTATTTGTTTGCAATTTATTCATATATTGATATTTAACAAGTTGTGGTGGTTTATTATCTCTCATGTAATAGCATGAACATGCATAGATATAATATATGTTGTCATACTCCTTAAGGTCGTACAGTAATAGACAAATAAATATTACATGACAGGTCATGTAACGGTTTCCTAATCTTTATTATACAACGGGAAAATTATTTATATGGAATATTTTTTTGTCACTTCTCAATATGCTCCTAAATTAGCAATATTAATAAAGAGTTAGAAAGATCCACTAATTTATACCTGTACAACCATGAAAATTGTGTGGTTCTACTTCATTATCTAAAGTGAATGTGATTATCTAATGATCATCCTATATATTATGATCATGAACACGATTGAGAAAATCTCACTAATGTTGGTCATCTAAAAAATGAGACCAGCCATAGGAATTTGTTATCTTGGTCATGTTAATAATGAGATCGACCACCACATATGGCAAATGGATTGATCATATATGACAACAAAATGTGGAAATACAAAAGTGAAACCGCATGATCGCTTGAAACGATAATAAAAGGTTCTCTTACATTTTGTGCATTGTATTAAAGAAGCATATAATACATATACGATCATAAACATGAAGTTTATAGATCATGATTATATAGTGGCATGGCCGGTAATCATTTAGTTACCAACTGAAGGAGGGTGTGAATCCCTAAATTTATGGGATTTAGAAAAGGATACACATATCCTAACATGATACCATTTAGTGTTTTGAAAATCGATGCATTGTCTAAATGGTTATCAAGATCGCAACTTCATGTTTGCATGATCTATGGCTTAGCTAATAAGATAGCAAGCATATTATTCCAGATTGGTATATTTACATTCGATTATAATGATGAATTTGATTTCGAAGTTAATAATGATCATTGGAATAAGTGTTGAACATCATAACAGATTATGTTCTTACATAAATTATTTTGTTAAAGACGATTGTTCAACGTCTATAATTGGTTGCAAAGGCAATTATCACGAGAGCAAATGTTCATGTTTGTATTTGAGTAAATATGATTTTACATGTCTTAAAAACTAATCCACATCAAGCCAATAAGTTATGATACTTCCTTCCCATTGTAATTGGTTTTTAATCAGTAACCAAGTATTTCTCATCTAATGTGTGTTATATACTGAAATTAATCCACCACAAGACACAAAGATGAGGCCACAAAGGAAGTTGGGAATTTATATCAATATCTAAAATTATATACTTAGAGCTGTTAATGTGATATTTGTTTATAGCTCATTGGTTTTCACTTCAGTGAACCTGCATTCCCAACATTAGGGGGAGAAATAAAGCAGTTGGAAAGGGAAAAATTCGAATGAATTATCATTGATCCTCAAACTAAATTATATGAACTAAAAGTTCAGAAGATAATTCATGTATAAAGATTTGCGAATCAATTACCAGACGATTCACTGACCAAAAGTGAGTGTCTAACTAAGACACCTATACGAACTGCTAATGCTCCAATTAATAAATGTCCAGGAAGGACAATGCATACTGACAATAAGTCTAACGCACGAGTGTAGCGTGGTAGACTAATCGGTTCCAAAGGTAAAATTTCCTCAAAAATTGGAGCAAATAATGAAGATGGTCAAGTCGAGGTGCAGTAAAAGGTTTCTTGAAAGAGATTAGACATGATGGTTCTTGAAGAACCTTAGGTACCTAAATATAAAGAGCTCTTAGTAAATTGTACCGTATCATGTCTATAACATATATGGAATCGAAATAAATCCGACGTCATTATATATATAATTAGCGCTTGATATAAAGATGATGAGGATCATGATTATAAATCTGTCTATGAAAAATGACTGGCCAAAGTGGAAAGACGCAAACATGGCAGAGTTGAATTCTCTAAATAACGGAAAGTTTGTTGGACCAGCAGTCCGTACAACTAAAGTTGTAAAATGTGATGGATACAAAGGGGTCTTGTATATGAGTTATGAAACTTTGTTAAGTGATATAAGGCAAAATTGATAGCACAAGGATTTTGCAAAGACCCATGATTAGTTATGAGGTGAGACATTCTTCAATGGTAGAAGCAATGACTTTTCGATAACTAAAAAGTCTGGTAATAAAAAGAGAGAATTGATACACGTCTAATAAATATTGCGATTCAGTTGATATTGAAAGTTTACAAGAAAGTCTTCGAAGGATTTGAATTATCAAATCATGTAAATTAAATTCTCGAGAACACTATGACTCATGTTGTATATAGATTCATATTTGAATACGTTACGATTATTGAATATGTTGAGCATAAATGAAACTCATGAAGAATTTCCTAAGGTAGTTTAATACTTGAAAGGTTAAGTGATACATCTTAATGAGTGAATTTTTGTGCATCAATAAGCATACACATAGAAGAGAATGCACATGATGAGTACAATATCTCAATAAACAAAGAAATTGTACAATATGAATTTTTGATATGTGATACAAAATGATGTGTTAATGAGAAGTTTATGAAGCAAAAATCCTGGAAAAGTGAATGTGTATGCATAATTTGTCAAGTTAAAAAGAAGTCCATGATGGATTGGTAAATGCATGGATTTATGCTTATTAAGTATGGATTAAATTATTCGGATTGAGTTGATACAAATCAAGAGATATTTTGATAAAGAGGGAGATAAGTTGGATATAACTAGCCATACTTTTATCAAAATTTAACTCTTAAAAGTTCATTATAATGATGATGTAAACATCATCGAGACAAACTTATGAGCTTTTAATGAGAAAGTTCTTTTTAAAAGTCTTTGACACGATTGCTTGACTTATAGTTCGAGTATATGTGTAATTATATATTATATGTTTATAAATCCACCAAAGTGCATATAGAAAATGTTGAGACATTTTACCATGGACAAATTTAATCCTTTTGGCATGTTAAAGGATGCATAACAATGACTCTATATCATTTCCTATCTGAATATGAAATATTATTGGTTCGGAAATACCATAATTAAAAGAGTATGTGCATTATGTTCTACTGTTAGTTATATATGATTATTATTTTATGTATTTATATTTATCGGCTTGTGCCCTGCTAGGAGACAAATTGGAATGGGTTAAAACATATATTTCTGGTATGAAAGGTATGTGTTTATAATTTACTAACCCATCAAAACAAGTTTGGTTAGTCTTGTTGATGCAGAGAAACACAACAGAGTTATAGTGTTTACCATATGAAGCAATAAAAGTTTTCACGTGAAGATCATACAACATTATTCAACTTAAGGATTCAAATGTTAAAGGACGGACGCAAATGATTGACTACAAAAGTTTTGGGCAACTTTCATAGAAGATCGATATTTACCATTTTAACGGATACATAAATCAGAGGGAGACAATACGCGCTGCATTCTTTTTCCCTTAGCAATGGTTTGTCCCACTGGGTTTTCCTAGCAAGGTTTTTAATGAGGCAGCATCTCCAAACGTATTATGTTGATAACCAAGGGGGAGTGTTATAAATATATTAATATTATGGTTATCAATACCTAATATAGATTAGCTTTCTCTCCAAGTTTTCCTACACTATATATACATCTCATGTCCCTCTTTGTAATACACACCTTATTAATAAAATCTCTCTCTTTCTCACTACATCTTCTTCTCTATGTTTTAGCTATTAGGCTTGTTTTACAACATGATTCAAATAATTATTTTCATTTAAGTGTTCAAATTCTTTTTCATATTGAGAAGAAAAGTATTATCAAATTGTTTTTTTATTATAATTGGATAAGTCATTAATCGTATTTACATTTGCATATATGATGTGAGTGACATACTAATGTTTTTCTTTTTATTACTGTTGGCTTAAGTACTTGCAAATTGGTTGGGTTGACTTATCCGTCGACACCTTCCTCAATTTCCTTCGAATTTTAAAAATACTTCACAACGGGTCGGGTTGAGTGACCCCTATTTTGTTTTTCAGTTTGTTGTTGGTTTCTCATCTTTCTTGAAAAAACCTTGATGAAGTTATACTTTTACCCTTTTCTTTACAATAAAGGGTATTTTGGGTAATTTAAATATATAAAATTATTTAGGCATGTAAGTAATTTAGCTTTTCATTGTTTATCTATGCAATATATATATATATATATATATATATATATGTATAAAACATCATTTACGAACTTTTCATTTTCATGATTTGTCGTTTTGCATGAATGATTATTATTGAAGCTATTAAAGCAATGAAAATAATTAAAGATCATGTACTACAGAAAAGCATGGGCGACTCTTGGGTTGTGCAAAGTGGGCGACCGGCCGGGGCACGTTTTCTTCGGGGGCACATTTTTTTTATAATTCCCAATGTTATATATGTAGAATACCCGAGTGTTTATAATCAACTATTTTTATATTACTCAAACACCTTTTGGACCCCTCTTTTTGGATTACCCAAACACTTATAGGACCACTAAATTTTGAAAAAGGTCATGTACTTTTAATTATTCAATATAAGTTGAATAAATAAAAGAAACGAATAGGCGGGATAATAGCAAAGTCGACTTCAAACACCAGACTTATAGGCCCAGTAAATTTTGAAAAAATTTTAATTATTCAATATTAGTTGAATAAATAAAAGAAACGAATAGGCGGGATAATAGAAAAGTCGACTTCAAAAGCCAGTAATCATGGTAGCATCCACAAAAATGAGTTTTTCATGATTATAGTTATTAAAATCTTATTTTCAACCCAAAATGCCTCAAGAAAGACTTAGCGGGTTGGTGATTATTGCTATCGAGAACAGTTAATTAGAGAGCATAATCTGCGTATTATTGATCCACAAATTTGTTATAAAATTGTTAGGAGAGTTTCACAAATCCTCAATTAGCTCTTAGCTTATTAAGTATATCATAAACTCATTACAAAAATCATGATTTCCTAATTGCTATGTTTACCGCAATAACTTTAATCGGTGTTGATGTGTGTATAATGATGCTCTCACAACTAAGCTATAAATCTATTAAACAAAATCCCTAAAGAAGCCACAAAACCGGCAAGTGTACCGATCACTAATAGTATAGCACTATGGAAGTCCGAGTATCGAACACAAGGACACTTGAAAACGTTAATGATACTTAACCCTAACCAAGACTCACCTAAGAATATTTAAATGATTTTTAATAATTAACTACTTAACCTAACTTACTTTAACTAAATTATTTAGCTAGACTTAACTTAACTTAACTAAACACTTGAAACTTAGAAACTTAACTGCAATCGGAGAAAACGTCTACCTAGGTAAGAATCATATTGAAGGTATAATAAGGTAATGGATTGAAGACTCTCACGACACCGGTTACTAAGGATGACTCAACTAAGGTTCACTTAAGAAAGCTAGATCACCTCTCAGTCTCACTAGCAAACTCTAACTTACACCTAGTTGATTTTAAGAACAAACCGAGAAACGAAATGTTAAAGTGTTCTAATGCCGACTCTCCTCTCGGACTCACCGACACACTACCCTAATGGAGACGAATACTACGCAACCAAGGATAGAGGAACAATTTAGTTTAACTTAAACTAGACCAACTAATCGCTCAAAAACCCAAACCCGACAAGAACCGAACCCGCTCTCGCGCGATCCTAATTCTAACAAGCAAAAGCTATGAGACGAGTTTACTTCCTATCACCTCTCGGTATCTAAGAAGGTGTTCACCCGCTGAATCTAATCAATTAATATACCCACTTAAACCCTACGGTTGATCACCCCGCAAACAATCTCTAGACACAAAGTAAAGAGTTCAAACAAGCAAAAATCAATCAAAACCTATTCAATTAATCAAAGCAAGAGGTATATGAGTATAACTAATAAATTCACAGCCACTAAACACAACCTAATTCAATGTTAAACCAAACTTTTCATTAACAATTCAAGCCATGATGATCAACAATCCATAAAACTCATTAAAACCTAACAATATTCATCTAACCTAGGTAGAACTAATAAGTTTAGCCAATCATAATCAATGAACAGTAGATAAAATAGATATAAATGATAAACATGCTCATATAAATCTGATTACAAAAGGTTTGAATGCTTAAAAACCAAAAATGAACTCACAAACGTTAAAATAGTCAAAACCGACAACCGGAGGATAAAAGATGGAACCGTAAGCTTGTCCTCCTTGGTTTCTCCTCTAGAGCAGGTGTGGGATGGCTGGAAACTTGAATAAAATCGTTTATAGCCTTTTAGGGTTTATATATATGTTTAATCACCTCCTTCCTAATATAAAATAGGTTAAAACAAGCCCACTAGGCCCACTAGAAGACAAAATAGACGTGGTAGCTGATTCTTGAACATTCTTGGCAGCCTTGGGACATGTTGGAATCTACCACATGCTTCTTGAATGGTATGACCTGGTCGCGTAGCTCGAACATGACATTTTCTGACGTTTTTCGACTTTTAGCTCGTTTATCTTCGTTTTTGCGTACCGGCTTCATCCGAGCTCCGTTTTAGTTGATTCTTTTTCCATTGACTCGTTTTCTCGCTCTATTCAACATGGAACCTATCACATACACAAACATTTAATTTCATGCAAGAAAAAGTTATATTCGTTAACAGTTTACGCACAAAACGACACAAAATCGGAATAAAACTTTATGTGTTTTGCAACACATCAAATATCCCCACACTTGATCCTTTTTCGTCCCTGAAAAAGAAATCTACACAGGATCATAACCAAGTAAAAAACAACAAACTCCCAGATTATTTAACATTACTAAAGCACAAGAAACAACTCGACATATTGACCGCGATTGCCGATATTGTTGTCCACTTAAACCCAGCCACCAGCTAATCAAGCCCCCCTTTTGCATTAAACTTTTTAAGTCCAAAAATTAAGGCTACACCTACCCCATCTCAGACAAACAGAGCTAGAAGAACTAGAGTCGAAGCAAAATGGCTCGACAAATCACCATAAGCCAAGGACTCGTTGATTGTACTAATTAGATGCACTTGGAGAAATTTTGATGGATGAATGGTCATGTGGAGGTCGTACGAGCTATTCCTAAATATTATTGGACTTTGTCCTATAAATTCCTAATTTGGTATTTATTGACTAAGAACCTTCGAGCCCCAATAGCGATAACCTCAGAGTCACTATCCCCTTAGCAACACGTAAACTCTAAGTCCCGTCTAGTATGTGCATCTTTGGCCTCTTTTACTAACTTTAAAGAATGCTTCTTTGGCATTTTACAATACATAACTTTCTTCACAAGCATTTTGCTTTTCTTGAACAACTTTTGAGAATATACAAACATAACTTTCAATACATACTTTTCTTTTCTTTTCTTTTTTTTTCTCTTTTTTCTTCTTTTTTTTTTTCTTTTTTTTCAATCTTTTATATCACCCTAAAATATATAACTATTTCTAAGCTTGTAGAAAGATGGACATGTGGCGTGTGCTGGTTTTGAGTGCATCTAAGAATAACCATCTCAAAGTTTTCAGATTATGGTAATCCTCCCTAAGCATCGAAATTCGGTTTCACCGTTTTTCAGATTATTATATATATATAAACTGCTAAAGAGGACTATCAAAACTAGTTGGGCCTACCGACACATCCCAAATCAGATATGCAAACCATCCTTTCTTTTATTATTATATTATATATTTTTCAAAAGTTCCGAGAGTTCGTTAACACAACGGTAATAATATCATTTACTGCATAACGTAGAAGAAAAACAATTTTCAAGGGATATTTTTCTTTAAATTTTTTACTTTAAATATTAACTCTCAAGATTTTCAATATTCTTTTATTTTTCTTAAAATGAAAACGTCAGTTCCCCATCCCCACACTTAAATTTCACATTGCCCTCAATGTGAGACAAGGAAAAGACAAAACTAAACATAAAGAAAAATAAAGTGGAACAGACTCCCCTGGTATATGTGATCTGCAAGTATGCGGTGAATCATGTTCCTCGCCCTCCTATTCGAACGCAAGCTTAAAACTCCAGTGCTCTCTATCAAGCTATCACTAACGAAACGAAAGCGGCAATCCTTAAGGATATTGCATCCTCACACTTGTTTAAAACTCCAGCTCATCAACAGTCATTAGCCAACCAAGGAATAACCTGCAAGTAAGAGAAGAAACACCTGGCAAAACTCGGAAATATAAATAAAAATGAAAATAAAATAATAAGGAAAGATATTACCGGGTTGCCTCCCGGGAAGCGCTAAGTTTATTGAATAGTTTTCAGCCGGACTCGCTCCCGAAACCTCAATCAGGAGGCTTCTCCTTTATCCTCTTCCCATCGATGCTCCTCAATACTCTCCTCTTACAATTGGTCGGGAAGAAACCAATTGCACAACTCTCATTGGCCCGACCATATGAATTAAACTCGGCCCACCAACTCTTGAATTCCCCCAAAAATGGTTCAATGAAGTGAAACGGGGAAGTCAATCTCTTCATCACACTACGATTTCTTCGCCCAGAAATCCTCCTTCTAGTTCTTTTAGCCAAACTTTTAAACCTTAACACGTCCCGAATGGAGATTGAGTACGGTTCGTGTTTTGGTTTTTCACAATCGAGGTGAAGTGTCGGAAGGACCAAATCACTAACTACTTCATGGCTCTCCTTACAAAGCTTCTTCTCGATCCCCACACTTGGCTCGTTATATATTAAATCTTCAAGCAGCTTTAGATCACCAAGTGGGTCAAACTTGCTTTCATCCGTAGTGGCAAAGTCCATCAACTCTTCACCAAACTCATCATTAAATTCTTCCTCCCAAGAGGGAACATAATCCTCTACTCTATGCTCCTCCATTCCGGTATCTTCATTCTCACTCAGGGTTTCAAACAAAGGTGGATTCAAAGGTGGAATATATTCCAAATCATTTCTAATGGAAAACAATACATCGTCCATTATTGATTCCAATTCTGGGGTTGGCTCTAATATATTTCCCGATAAGTCTTTATACCCTAAGAAGTTCCCCATTTGATCATATGCAAATTGGTATGGAGGAGGCTTTGCCACAAGTGATTCCCATGGAGCTTTCCGTGCCTCGACTTCTATCCTCCTTCGCTCATAAGCATCATGTACCCAGTGATCTCTGTCACACACTTTGCACCATGGCATTCCAACGTGTCGTCCGAACATATTTCCTTTAAAGAACACTCAAAAGAAAATGATCACGGGCACCAGATAAAAATAGAATAAAATACTAAAAATAAAATTAAACTAATTAAAATAACTAATCTAATCTAAATATACGAAAATACAATAGGTAAATCCCAAATCGGGTCGTTCTCAATACGCCTCTAACCGTGTCCCCGGCAACGGCGCCAAAAACTTGATGTGTGTATAATGATGCTCTCACAACTAAGCTATAAATTTATTAAACAAAATCCCTAAAGAAGCCACACAAAACCGGCAAGTGTACCGATCACTAATAGTATAGCACTATGGAAGTCCGAGTATCGAACACAAGGACACTTGAAAACGTTAATGATACTTAACCCTAACCAAGACTCACCTAAGAATATTTAAATGATTTTTAATAATTAACTACTTAACCTAACTTACTTTAACTAAATTATTTAGCTAGACTTAACTTAACTTAACTAAACACTTGAAACTTAGAAACTTAACTGCAATCGGAGAAAACGTCTACCTAGGTAAGAATCATATTGAAGGTATAATAAGGTAATGGATTGAAGACTCTCACGACACCGGTTACTAAGGATGACTCAACTAAGGTTCACTTAAGAAAGCTAGATCACCTCTCAGTCTCACTAACAAACTCTAACTTACACCTAGTTGATTTTAAGAACAAACCGAGAAACGAAATGTTAAAGTGTTCTAATGCCGACTCTCCTCTCGGACTCACCGACACACTACCCTAATGGAGACGAATACTACGCAACCAAGGATAGAGAAACAATTTAGTTTAACTTAAACTAGACCAACTAATCGCTCAAAAACCCAAACCCGACAAGAACCGAACCCGCTCTCGAGCGATCCTAATTCTAACAAGCAAAAGCTATGAGACGAGTTTACTTCCTATCACCTCTCGGTACCTAAGAAGGTGTTCACCCGCTGAATCTAATCAATTAATATACCCACTTAAACCCTACGGTTGATCACCCCGAATTGCAATCTCTAGACACAAAGTAAAGAGTTCAAACAAGCTAAAATCAATCAAAACCTATTCAATTAATCAAAGCAAGAGGTATATGAGTATAACTAATAAATTTACAGCCACTAAACACAACCTAATTCAATGTTAA
The DNA here is from genome assembly GCF_021521415.1 of Bidens hawaiensis. Lineage (NCBI taxonomy): Eukaryota > Viridiplantae > Streptophyta > Magnoliopsida > Asterales > Asteraceae > Bidens > Bidens hawaiensis. The sequence continues at coordinate 11,283 of NW_027500700.1, read as the reverse complement.
ACCAAACTTTTCATTAACAATTCAAGCCATGATGATCAACAATCCATAAAACTCATTAAAACCTAATAATATTCATCTAACCTAGGTAGAACTAATAAGTTTAGCCAATCATAATCAATGAACAGTAGATAAAATAGATATAAATGATAAACATGCTCATATAAATCTGATTACAAAAGGTTTGAATGCTTAATAACCAAAAACGAACTCACAAACGTTAAAATAGTCAAAACCGACAACCGAAGGATAAAAGATGGAACCGTAAGCTTGTCCTCCTTGGTTTCTCCTCTAGAGCAGGTGTGGGATGGCTGGAAACTTGAATAAAATCGTTCATAGGCTCTTAGGGTTTATATATATGTTTAATCACCTCCTTCCTAATATAAAATAGGTTAAAACAAGCCCACTAGGCCCACTAGAAGACAAAATAGACGTGGTAGCTGATTCTTGAACATTCTTGGCAGCCTTGGGACATGTTGGAATCTACCACATGCTTCTTGAATGGTATGACCTGGTCGCGTAGCTCGAACATGACATTTTCTGACGTTTTTCGACTTTTAGCTCGTTTATCTTCGTTTTTGCGTACCGGCTTCATCCGAGCTCCGTTTTAGTTGATTCTTTTTCCATTTGACTCGTTTTCTCGCTCTCTTCAACATGGAACCTATCACATACACAAACATTTAATTTCATGCAAGAAAAAGTTATATTCGTTAACAGTTTACGCACAAAACGACACAAAATCGGAATAAAACTCTATGTGTTTTGCAACCATGTTAGCTAACTCAGATGCGGATGTTTTTTCCCATAATATTAGTGCGTGTAGTATACGTGGATGCTAATGGTTTGTAATTATATGTATTACAACATCATGCATGTTGTTCGAAAGCATGGAAGAAACTTGAATAAAGGATTACATAGAAGATATACTAATGTTGTATACATGTGAGTTAGTTATTAGCCAGTTTTACACTTTAATAATACTAATTTAAGAATAGAAATGTTATTAGTTTACTATTGTATTGATTTATGAAATAGACGTTTCAACATGAGATCAATGTTTTTCAATATAAAATGTCGTTACTTTAGTGACAAAAGTAAATCATGAATTTGTTATTCACTTGTACAAACACGCATTCATTTTGGTTGTTCAGCTCATGTAGTATACAAAGATGATAATCATTTTTAATTATTTATATTATTATAATAGTATTTGTTTTTATTTTAGTACCACCCCGTGTATTACACGGGTTCTAATCTAGTGTGACTAATATTTGGATTGATTTGCAAGATGAAAGTGCTATATAGGTGGAGTTGGTTGGGTTATTGATCATGGTGACATGGAAGTGATAAGGTTGCACCATCATAATAAAGTAGATAATGGAAACATTTAACCCATAGCTTTGAATCATCTATGTCCCATATTTGGGGTTTATTGATTTCCGACCTAGATTTAGAATATTTGGTAAGATTCATGATTTATAAATTTACGAACCTATCACTATTTGAAATGGGTAATTAATTGCTTTGGTGTAGAACTTCTTAAAATAACTCATCCTATTCTTTGCCTCTAATAATCTGAGCTCGTTATTCACAACCTAAGGCCGATATGGATCGAATAATCTAAGATTGTTATTCACAACCTACGGCCAATAAGTATGGATCAGTGGATGACCCCCACAATCTAGTGCTCAGTGGATGACCCCCAGAATCTAATGTGGCGCACCCTCCCTCATGTAAGATCCTTGCACCCCCCCGCTGGTCGCGGCGCTAATGCGGGATCCTAGGACACTTGTAACTCGGATCGTGGGAATGCCACCATCTTGGAAGGACATTTCGACAAATACAAATTCAAGAACAATATAACTTACAAGGTCCTCATGCCCAAGATTTTCTGACCGTTATCCCGATTGATGGCTTGGGCCAAAGCATGTCTGCGGTCGAGTATTCTTAAGTACCGTTTGATGGTCCCAATGTACCCAGAAGACGAAACATGTCCGATCTGCCATAAGGCTTGCCTGGATAAATTCGGAGAGCATGCGATTAATTGCAAGGAGATGCCTGGGTTCAAATACCTACATGATTGGGTGCGGGACGTTCTTTGGGACATCTTAAGGCGAGCTGGGATATCAGCTAAAAAGAAAGCCCCCGTAAACTTCCTTACAGACCCCACGGAAGGGAGATCCACTCTACGACCGGCAGATTTGCTCGTCTTTGGTTGGGCCGGGGGAAAACACGCTTGTGTTGACCTCACAGGGGTATCTCCCTTAGCTGGTTTGAGGGATAATGGGTTTGTAGCTGGGCAAGCAATGAAAAGGGCTGAAACGAAGAAGGTGGAGAAACATGCTAAAGCCTGCGAAGAGAACCAACATGTTTTTGTCCCTTTAGCTTTTGATACCTTTGGCTCCTTGGCACCGGAAGCTATCCGTTTCCTAACCAGGGTCCAACGGGTTGTGCATAGCAATGTGTCGACTCTAAAGGGGCAGGGGTATGTCTTTAGCAGGTTAGGGTTTGCAATTCAAAAAGGGGGCGGCGCAGCTTGTTGCCCGCCTACCTGCTATGTTGATGTAATATCTATGTTTCTATATAATGAAAGAAGTAAATCTAAAAAAATATATATATATATATAACTTAACCATGTGTATATGCTCTATACAAGAGATTATGTGTCTACATCTGCATTTTTACCAACAAAAGAACCTAAAAAAACATGTTTAAAAGCTTGTTTCAAACGACACTCCAGACCCGACAGTCTTTGGAACTTGAGTCGAAGCCGACTCAAGCCCATGAAGCATCTTGATCACATCTATAGTATCATCAAGATAGTATTTTGCCATACTCGGTTTCTGTCCAACCGTACACGCAAACACTTCGGCTATTCCACGGTTCACAACCGAACTAGAGATCTTCTCGAACATGTCCTCATCTGACCGATCATCTCCAATGCATAACACGAAATCCAAAGGCTTTCCCTTACTTTGCATGCTTGCAATTAGGCTTTCCACCACCACTCCTTTGCTCACACCCTTCAAATATCAACATTCAACAACATTAATTAATTGAAGTTCATAAATGGGAACAGACATCAACATTCAACAACATTAAATGATGTTATTTAAGTATGGAACGCATAGTGACATATCCATAAACTTTTGGACTGGTGGCAAAAATCGATTGGGTTAAAACGGATTGGCTATAAATAAATGTTTATTTTGAAACTTAATTTTTGAACCGGAATTGTCACTCGTTACATGATTTAGAATTAACAAATACTTTGGGGGTGTTTGGCATTCCTTATTTTGCCTCCTTATAACTTTTTCATAAGACAATAAGTTATAACTTATTAACTTATCCCCTTACAATAACACACAATGTGACAATACCAAACACCTTTTAACTTTTACAAAAGTTAATAGTCATAAGTTGCTTAACATACCAATCACCCCCTTGATTAAAAAGTGAAAATAAAGTCTTGTGTATATAGGGGCTTAACAGTTTAACACTTAACACTACCAATTGAACGAATGATAAAAAGTTACCTGCGGGTTCACTTCGACGATATTTTGTCCTCGTTTCACTACCACGGGCTCGTTGGCTAGCACGCTTTCGAGGTGATCAAGTAGCTCTTTAGCCTGCCACATCCCAAAATCCGGGTCGGCTTCTTGATGATGCCAAACTAAAGCACTCTCCTTTTGCTCTATGAAGGAGCCATCAGTTGCTTCGGTATAATGCTCCATAACTGGTAGAGCCACCTTTTTCCACTCGGCATCCACTGCTAAGCCACCAGAACATTCCCAGTCCGAGTCACCACTCCATCGAGTCAACCACCCATGTTCAGCCGATAACCCAAGATTCTTACACGAGTCAAACCACTTGCTTAACGAATCCTTCCCTCGACCGCTAACAATAAACACCACGTTCTTCGGGTCGTTAGATAGCACACTTAATATGGAAATAACTTCTTTGCTTGGGGTTTTATCAACAGAAGCTTGTGGCATAACGGTACCGTCGTAGTCAAGCAAAATCAACCGACTGTTCGTCTTATTATAAGCCGAAACAATGTGTTCAACCGATAGTTTCCTAAAGTTCAACCCGAGGGCCACAACCCGAAAGCCCAAACCGAACCCTACCCCCCAACAACGTTTGTGAAAATGATCCTTACACGCCCTCTCAAGGTCTTGATCAAAGCTTTTAGCCCAGTAACCAACATCATGAGAACTAACATACTTATAATGCTTCTCGTGTCGCAACCTCTTCTCGCTATCAGGCATCATGATGGCTAAACTCATTGCCTCGGTAACCGAGTCAATATTCCACGGGTTGACCCGAATCGCTCCACTTAAAGACGGTGAACACCCGATAAACTCCGAGACAATAATCACACTTTTTCTACATTCCTGTTCACTAATCCCTAAGGCGTTATCCAGCTCAGGACTACCTTGTCTCGAGACCGTGTACTTGTAAGGCACCAAATTCATACCATCCCGAACCGCATTCACCACGACACATTCAGATATCGCATAGTACGCAATCTTCTCCTCTGTCGAGACTGGACCGTTGACAAACACAATCGGTTCATACCCATTTTTCCCAAACCGCCGGTTAACCTCACTAGCCACTTTTCGCGTCTCATCCTCAACTTCTTGAATGTCATGACCTCGGCTTCGAGCCGGATTCACAATCTGAACCAATACCACCGAGCCACATAGCCCGGGATAGTCCTCCAACAACTGACCCATGGCTAAAAACTTCAAACTAATCCCTTTAAACATATCCATATCATCAACACCCAAGATCACAACTTTCCCCCCATAAACTTCCTTCAGTTCCTGGACTTTTTTCGCAGTTCGGTCCGAAGATTTCACGGACTCAATCTGACCCATATGGATCCCAACCGGTAAAATCTTGATGCTAACTGTCCTACCATAATACTCGAGCCCAATATACCCTCTCTTAGACTTGTAATCGAGGCCCAGCATTCGACTGCACGACGAAAGAAAATGCCGGGCGTAATCGAACGTATGAAACCCGATTAAATCACAATTCAACAGGGCCCGAAGAATCTCGTCTCGCACGGGTAAAGTTCGGTATATCTCGGACGACGGAAACGGGCTGTGCAAGAAAAACCCGACCCGAACCCGGTGAAATCTTTTTCTTAAAAAAGTAGGCATCACCATAAGATGATAATCATGTATCCAAACATAATCCTCATCCGGGTTAATGACCTCCATCACTTTGTCAGCAAATATCTTATTAGCAGACACATAGGCCTGCCAGGCGACCCGATCGAACCGGACCCCATGGGTTCGGGTCACGGGCAACATGTAATGAAACAAAGGCCATAAATAATGCTTACAAAACCCATGATAAAATTTATTCTGAATCTCCGAGGATAAGAACGTGGGTACGCACCGAAACTTATCCAACAACGTTTGACCCACCTCCTCCTGCTCCGACGGGTCCACGTCAACATGTAAGGATCCGACATACACGCACTCCACGTCGGATCCAAACCCGGATTTTAACTGGAGCACCAACGCATCCGGGTCGTATTCGAATACCCATTTACTCGTTTCCACGTCTCGGTAACCCTTCACCGGCAATTGATTCGCCACAATAATCCGACGCTCCGGCGCCGACGACACGACGTCGTTTTCCGATTTACCGGAAACATTATCCTCTTCGAACTCGGATAATATTCCGGCGACCGTCATGACTCTGGGTATCCGAGGCCGATCGGTTACACACGAATAATCGTCCAGGTTAAGCAGATTAAACGAGGATCTTGACAACATTATTTTGGTACGAGCAATCGATGAACGGATTTGTTATTATTATAAGTGGGTGTTACAGAGATGGGAATAAATATTATAATAATAATAAGGACATGGAGGATACATGGGTGAATTTGAATAAAATGGTAAGAGACAGAGAAGAAGAAGGTGGTGTGGTGTGGTATGGTGAAGAGGATAAGAACGAAGAAGTAGACACCGACTTTACTTGCTGAAATTAATAAACAACCTATAAATAATAACAGTTATTATTATTATTATTACTAGGAACATAAACTGGGTCGGGTTAAGTTATGACCCGGTTTATGCATCTATCATCAATTCGTTTCACTTTTCTAACTGTAACCGACTCTATCTCCCATAAGTCTTCTGACCGCCTACTTTTTATAGGTCTTGAGTTTCCAGAGTTAAATGTAGATAGATAGACTTACAAGTCTTAATCTACAACCTTTGCATGGAAACTATTTTCGGTTTTCTTTTTTTAAAAGAAATACATGACTGATTATACACTATTTATTTATTGTTAACATACTTAAATTTCTAGTTTTTTCTTTTACTTTTTATATTCTTATTTCTTATTGAACGGCCATTTACATTTATACAACTGTTGTGTTACAAATCCACCCGGATATCTTCATTTAACTCCTAGAAAGAATCTAATTATAAATGGAAAAACCTTTTGTCTTAACTGAAACATTTTTTTGACGATGAAAATTATGCCCAAGACCTTCCGTTTTTTAAATGTAATTTCGTTTAAGAATATAAATATCGTTCATAAAAATATATATAAAATATATGAGAATATAAATTATTGATAAAGTGATTTTTTTATTGACCTATGATTAATTTAGCTGTGCATGTCACTTTTTTACACTGTTACTATCTTCCTTAAAAATAAAAACCATGCCTTTTTAATATAAACAATTTAAAGAAAAAAAAACAAGATAAAGAAACTTAGATAAATCCTAGAATTTGCCGTTAAAAACAAAGATAAATACTATAAATATAATCTTGAATGAAAATTTAATCTTAACCTTTCGTATAATAGAATAATAAATATATAATAACCGTTGAACGCTTTTTTTAACTACGTTCGGAACCATCTTCAAACCCGGGTAAGCTTTTTTAAAACGTGATATCAATCTTCTATAATAATTTTGACACTTTAAGACTGACTCACCTATGATCATTATTAAGGTGGGAACCCACCACTGTAAAAAAATGCTCTTAAGACGGGTTAACTTAAGATTTTAAAATCTCAAACCATAATCGTCACTCTCATGTTATTGAACCAAAATGTCAACTGCATAATTGTCTAACTCTATATTAAATTGTGATAAACTCATATTCATAATTGATAAATATGTTTAAATATGGCATACGTCATTAATGAAATATCATTACTTTAAGAATGATATATAAAACCAATATACTAGTTCCTTAAGACTGTAACTGTTTGCAAAAATATTCGATAAAATGACAAAACAGTTCCTTCATGTTTTCATGGTTTTTCAATAGTTATTCTTTAGCAAACTTAATGGCACAAGACGTATTTCATGTTTCAAATTCTGTTCATGTTACGTCCTTTGGTACTAACCCAGTTAATTTTTCTTGTAAAATCTGGTCATGTGCTGGGCACATGAGGGTAATATTGTAATTTTATAGTTTATTTAATTATTAAAACTAATAAAATAAAAATTATATACAACACACACCCTCTCTCTCTTCTTTCTCTCTCTACTCCCTTTCTCTCCCTCTCATCTAAACATACCCAGATCTGAAATTCATCGCCGGACCGCCACCACCACCATATCTTCGGACCGCCACCACCTGACCACCAGCTCAAACTCGCCGCCGGACTCTACAACTGCTGATTTCCAAACCGCCACTATCTGCCCTCTATTATTTCTCTCTTTACACCACAAAACCACCACCAACCAAACAACCAACGCCACCTCCACAACCTCCGTCACCACACCAGACCAACAACCAGCGCCACCTCCACGAGTATATATATTATGCATACTCTCTCTCTCTCTCATCCCCTCCCTCATTCCACTCTTGTTTGTTCCCATCAGCCTAAGATCACCACCACCGGTGACGATTTTCTTGCCACCGACGAGGATAACCATTGTCCACACCACTATGGATCGTGTCTTCACCGTAAAAAATCCCCCCAAAATCGATCAATTCCACATAACAACCACAACCGTGACAGCTATCAATCGTTTGACCAAACACCACCGGATCTTATGTTTGTGATCTGTTTCTCCGCATGCATCCTCAATCAACCTTCAAGAACCTGAATATCATGAATAAAAAAATCAGATCTAAGGTAATGAACCCTAGATCTTGAAATCTAATAGAACTCAGATATAGTTTGATTCCGTGGATGAAACTTCAATTAAGCCTGTACAAAGCACTCGTTATCTTACCTAGACTAAGATGATGGGCTAAGATTTGTTGGTTATGTAGAGGAGAGAAGATCGTGTCTTGGCGGTGGCGGGCGTGATGGTGGTGGCGACGATTAGTGAGAAGTCAGAGTTGCAATGGTGACGAACGTCAATGAAAAAGGGGTTATGTTTAGTGGTTGTTTTGAAACACCACCGTCACCATGAAGTTGTGGTGGTGATTGACGGTGGCCGGATTTGAGCAACAACGGGAGATTTGGGAAAATGTGTGTGTGTGAGAGAGAGAGAGAGAGAGAGAAAAGAAATAAAGACTTTATTTGTTTTTATATATAATTTTTTCATTTATTTGATAAATATGTAAAGTTACAAAAATACCCTCACGTGTCTTGCACATGACTGGATTTAACGGAAAATATTAACTGGGTTAGCGCGAAAGGACATGACGTGATAGAGTTTTTAAGCATAAAGGATACTTTGTGCCATTAAGTTTGCTAAATGATGACTATTGAAAAACCATGAAAACATAAAGGACCTGTTTTGCCATTTTGTCAAAATATTCTGTAAATAACATAATTAACAAATCCAACTTTAGAAATTAATACAATGCTTGTTTATGCTGACTACTATTTTAATTTATTAGTTATTAAGGATAAACTTAAGTATTTGACGATATAAATATATATATATACTAGTTTTTATCCTCCGTATCACGGGGTTGTTTTATATTATTTGTTTTTTAATATTTATTTATTTCTTGAATTTTTATTTTTTTTATTGTATGAAAGTTAATAATATACTTATGGTTTGATGATAAATTGTTTTACAAATAAATGAGATGTCATAACCCGGTTTAAAAGCTATATGTGTATGATGAGACCCAAGACCCGTTTATTTTTTTTACTATAAATCGGTTTTTTAATTATAAATTATATATATCTTTTTTTAAATAAATCATATATTAATTTTAGTATATCCTATTTTATAGGATTTTCACATCAATAATATGGTGAGATTAGTTTTTAATTTAATGAGATGTTATAACCCGTTTAAGGAATATATGGGTTTGGTAAAACCCATACCCGTGAATTCGAGTCAAATACATGAGAAGCCTCCATTTAAAAGTCAAGCAAATCTTGTGACTCCAAAAAAAAGGGAGCAACCACATTGCGACACCTAGGATTTTTAGGTTTTCGTTTATATATATTATAGATTTTATAAAGTACAAAGATTCTTAGGTCAATCCTAATCCTCTTTGAATTAATATATTGGAACGTTGAATGTGGAGGGATACGTCCAATCCTAATGTCCACCCAAATGATACTTTTACAAACACTATTTCTTTTAAGATTATGCCTATCCTAATCTTGTAAAATAAATATGTCAAAGAAAATCTAATATTAATATATTTTGTTTGTTTTATACGACATTAAACAATTAAAATATAATCAGAAATCTTGATTGACTTAGTGGTCGTCTTGAACGGTGATTTGGATAACCTTTATCGTTTTTGAAGTTGATCGTTTTGCTTTTGCTACATAGCCACCACACAAATGGAGATTTGTTGCCTTAATAAAAGTAGCAACAAAGGGATGTCAATTGATTGTATTCGCGAAGCTAGAAAATTATCTTTATGAAGTACAATGTCAAAACTTTATGGGGTTAGTTAAGATTTTAACGCATATATAATATTGATTTCTTTTTACATGAACAACTGACTTCATGCAGTGATAGCTGGTCTGTCACTGATCGATTGATAGAAACAAAAATGATACAACCAAAATATCAAACCCATGATTTACAAGACTATAATATAATATAGCACTGAGCCACTGACTATAATCTTTTGGAATCAAAAGATATATTGTATTACTTGATCATTAGAGTCAAGTAGACGTTGTTTTAGCCTTGTAGTTGTCGCAACAAAAGGATACTTGTGGCGATTCATTGAAACTTTGTATGTGTTTAAGCTTTATATGTGTAATCTAAGATTGAAAGATGCAATTGTTAGTCTCAACATGAGGGTTTGGTATATTGATGAAGCTCTCTAATGTGAGAGTAAGTCATTGAACAGGCTAAAAGAGCATTGTTATTGGCTTTAATTGAATAACACGTTTGAAACAAAAAAAATAACACTTTCAATGAACATATCGTTTTATATGAGCTTTACACTATGTTCCCAAGTTTCTAATAATCTCCCTTTCTTTCCTTCCAAAATGGACGAACTTGGTGAGAAAGTAATCAAATACAAATATAAAATTTGTCATTACCGGTTTTACCCTTCTCACTTAATATAAAAAAATAAAATAAAAAATCTTATAGAGTATAGTTGTATAACAACATAATATAAGAATTTTTTTTATTTTCTATTTCTTTTAACTTGGAAACAAATAAAATCTTTAATTACATTAAATTGCTCCGAAGTGTTTCGTTTCTTTTTTTCTCTTCTTAATTCATCCATTTCCCTTCTTCTCTTTCATTTATTAAACATGGGAACAATTGTTAGGGTTAAGAGAGGTCGCACCTTTAAAGTTGTTAAGAAATTTTTGGAATTTTCTATGTGTTTGTAAATCTGAACGTTTGATCTTAAACCATGTCACTATGACACCAATGGCCTCGCCATGAGCTCTTGATTTTGTTATCAAAAGCGCTGACGTATGGGTAATAATTTAGGGAATATGGATAAAGAGAACTAGCATATAGTGAATGATGAGTATTAAGTTAATCGAAGAGAAACTTAACAAATAAAAATTAAGATTCAACACTCGTAATTAGTTCACATGAATATGACAAGCTCTAGGAGTAGTCGCTATTAACCCAAAGCATCATCGGTGTAGGCTACAATCCAAAGCTTATACTTCACCCTTTTGTATCTTTTTCAATCCCTTCTATTATTACTAAATTTAAAAGTTTTAACCATGAAAATGTGAACTCGGACTCGTCAAACATTTTTTGATTTACCTTTGCTCTAGATACTTTATCAACATTGTATAATTTTAAATGATATTTAAGAAACCAATATCTCCTTAAATTTCAAACTTTTATGGCTGATGACGGGGTAGTCCAAGGAAATAATAAAATGGCTGGAA
>NW_027500699.1:0-47692 GCF_021521415.1 Bidens hawaiensis | reverse complement strand
ACCATTTTAGTAGATGTTGTATCTAACAAATATTTGATTTAACGCCTTATTTGCGGCCATCAAAAGTTAAATCTTTATAAATGATAAAGGCTTAATCTAAAACAAAACACATTAGATAGATGCTAACTATGAACTTTAGTTTGTAACGACACATTTCATGCTAAGTTGTGTGGAATTATATACTTGGTAAATATTAAATACAAATATCAATCATAATTTTTCATTCGTTTATCCATAAAAAGACAAATGTATTATCAAGCAAGAGGCAAGAGCTACTGCTACTTATAAATCAAAAGGTGACACGTTAAAATGAACACACATCATGTTTTTCAAACGGTTAACATGCACACGCTAATCCGAAATATGCATCTTTTTATTTGTCACAAGACTTAAACCCTCAACCTCTTAATTAGGGAGTGACACATTTTCGTCACACCTAGATATCACTAAACTACACACCACTTTTATGTAGATTAGAACATGCACGTTGATACAAGCTAAAAAACTGTCTTCAAATACAAAGTTGTAGAGATTATATTGTGTATTGCTCGTAAATGTAACATCAACTAGTGGACTCTCTTAGCAATGATTTTATTATTATCATCGTTATTTTGGAATGATTTTTTTTTGAATATTTTTATTATGATGATTAAAATAAGTAAATTTGAAGTATATTTTTTGTTGAATAGTAATAATAAACATAACAATAATAAAAAATTTTAAAAAAATAACACGTTGTAATAATGTAGAAAAATGTTGTAGAAAAATTTGAAATGCACTAGGATAAGCAAGGACACTTACCAACCAAGCCACTATAGCGTTATTCATTTCTGCATTAAATTTATACATATTGTAGAACACAAAGACAGAAAACAAGTGGATGAGTTACTATTCATACATGGTTTCTCTTCTATATATGTATATGTATAAGTATCAAAAATATGTGATTTGGTTTATCTATTTTTCGACATACAGCTTATTATATATGGTGTCCCTGACCCCTCATAAACAGAATTTAGGTGTCAAGAAAAATTGCCTTTCAAAAAGAAGTTAGTTTGCTTATAGACTGTTTCGTGTTGTTTTTTCTTTTTATTTTCTTTTGAACGAACTTTATCATGCTATCAGATTACTTAGTTTCATGAATGAATTTAAATCGGGTATTCTCGTGTCATAACTAATGCTTACAAATCTATCTAACTATAAATACAAATGTTGACCTATTGACTGATTTAAATTACATTACATAATATATGGTGTTATAATTGATGTTTAAATGTTTAAATATAGTCAACATTAAGATTTATATTACGGATTTAAATTCAAAATTTGAAAATTCCATTAATTACAATTTCTCTTCTATTCGTTCTTACTAAAAGTTTTTTAAAAATTTTTGAAATTTCCTAAATTTTTGTTTCTAATCAATTAGCTATATACCTTCCTTCTATAAATGAGTCTCACATAATTCATTTCGTATAAATACGTAACTTTGATAGGGTAATTCTTACACCGTCAAACCCTCTTTAGCAAAAACGATTAGCCTTGTGCCAAAGGTTTTTATTTTGGGTTGTTTTTATTATATCGTCCATTTTTTTATTCATATTTTGGCTTAAAAGTGTTATTTTTTCTAAATGATTTTTTTGTTTTTTTTTAATTTTTCACCACTAGCAAGATTGAGCCAACAAATATCACTATGTTGAACCAATTGGACGTTCTTAACAGTGAGTGTATCCTAAAGGTACGTATTTTAAAACTTTGGCGGCTGAAGGACAATTCAAAGCCCATATTTTAATTGCTATATAATTTTTTTATAATCTCTTTAGGTTGTAAATTAAAATCCAACATTGAATTAATATGTTGAAGTTATTACGGTTTTCCGAAAATGTTTTCCGGTAAGGTTTTATATTTATTTTAAGTTTTATATTACTTTGTTATAATATCTATAGATTCTATATCAAAATCCAAGATTAAACTGATAATTTTCCGTTTTTGTTTTTATTTATATTAATATTTATATGATTTTTTCTTATAATCTTTTTAGGTTATATATCAAAATCGAATATTCAATGGAGATCTCCACTATTTCGTTTTTCCGGTAACGCGATTCAAATTTTTCGATTGTAAGTTATAACTTCAATTTTAGACTTTTTCGCATGATTCAAATCTTCCATAATTTGTAATATATTTATTATGTGATATTAATATTAATATTTAATTTTATCATTTTAGGTTATTGTCCCCAACTTGGTATAACTAATTTCATGGATTGAGAATTGTTTGATTAGATGTCTTTTATTTTTGTTTAATATTGATTTATATTTATGTTAGTATTCATGTATTTTTTTTTCACAATTTATGTAATTCAATTGATTATTATATAATCCCGAAATAAAATTTAGTTGATTATTATATAATACATTAAATTATCTATAGTAAGATAATCAATCTCATATTGTTGTTGGTCAAAGTCCAATTATATTGAATAGGTTTAAATAATATTTACATATTTAATTATATTGAATAGTTTAAATAAAAACAATTTGAATAAATTAACGATTTGACTCAATTTGACCATTTATATTGAATAGGTTTGAATAAAATTTACAGATTTAAACATAATTCTCATTCCTAGTTTGACTAATTTTTTTCAACCCTTTTTATTTTATTGAATACCATCCATAAATACAAACTCATTTCATAATTATTCAATATTCATGCATTAAATAAAAAAATAATAGTTTCTTCTAAATATTTCAAGTTATTGTGAATTTAAAGTCAATTTCAACTAAATTCCTTAAATAAAAAATAAAAATTATTTAGTTGAACCATTTTGAAATTCGAATTCTTGACCACTTACAAAAATAGGTTATATAGTTAATAATCTGGTGCTCACGTACATTATAGAATCTTTAATACATTTGACCAATTTAATAAGTCTTTATTATAATTTTTAATTACCGTGTTTTATGTAACATCCCAAAATTTTCAAAATAATATTAATTATATAATTTAATAATAGAGGGAAAATTTACCGGGTTATCAGGAAATAAATAAATAAAGTAGGAGTTGGTATGGGTCGGGCTAGTGTTGGGTAATGGATATGGGTTATGGACTTGGGTTATGAAGGAAAGAGGGAAGGACCATGGGCCTTAGCCCATGATCCATAATTATATAAATCTTAAATCACCAATTATCATTCATTTCTCATACTCCATACACCACCAAAACACACACTTAGCTCTCTCTCTCTCTCTGTCATCTTAATCTCTCTCTCTAAGCCGAAACCAAGAAGAAGAAGAACGAGAACCGAGTTCCGACCCGAGGCAATGTTAGTATGATATTGTAGAGGCCCAAAACCATTAGATCTAGTTGCGAAACGAGGAGCCGACACCGTTAAACCGTTAAAGTCACGAGATCCGGTGGAATCGGGTATAAACCGAACCTAAGATGAGCTTAGGGGGGTCACCCTAACTCAGATATGGATCGAACAGGACGAAAAAATGGTGAAAACGGTGCTGGAATACGTTTTTCCGGCAAATCCGCGGTTTTCCGGCGGCTTTCCGGCGGCGACGCCGGAAAAGTTAATACAAGGTAAGTCAGGGAATGTTCTGACATTCCCTGACCAAACCCTAGTTCGCTAACGGAAGACTAACGAACCAGAGGTGATTCGCTAACTAGTTCGCCTGAGGGAGCGTAACGAATTAGCTCTAGTTCGTGTCTGTTCGTTAGGGGAAAAGGTAACGAATTAACCTTGATTCGTTATAGTCAGTTCGTTAGAGAAGATAACGAATTAGATGGGCGATTCGTTAGAGGGACTGTTTCGTTATGGACAGATTCGTGAAGGCCCAATTCGTTATAGAAGATGACAAACTAGATTAACGAATCAGCTAAGAATGGATAACGAATCAGAATGTGATCTGGATAGCGAATTAGAGTGTGATCTGATAACGAATTACACTTAATTCGTTATAGAGAATGAGATGGTGAATAAATTAATAATTTCAAATCCTAGTGGAAAACGTGATGAGACAGCTCGACCCCAGCCAGAGGCTCTGCCCCTTGGACCCTGCTAGGGGCTGCTGCCCCTAGAACCCTGCTGTCAGGGGCGCTGCCCCCGAACCCCCGTTCATTGAGGGTTGTAAATAGATTGGAAACGTGATATGAATAGTAATAGTTAATTGATATGTGTAATTGTTATGCAGTTAGTCACGCTCAGCTAAGGAAGGAGTAACTGTTAACCGAGTTCAGGTGAATTTCTAGCCCCACTTTCCTTGTTATGTTTCGGGGCTGTGTGCATACTCGATGTGAAGTGTGAATACACTTACCTTAAGTGGTAAGTGTATGCTATAGATGTTATACGAGGTAGCTATTATATAATGTTTGTCGGTACGTAAACGATCTTCGGATATTGCACGTATCGCCAAGGATAGTGAGTGCCAAGTGGTTTTTAGTGTGTATGAATGCTATGATGTGACTTGCTTATTATGTAAATGATATGAAGCGTGTTGTAGACAAGTAGAGGTAGAGTGTGTTAGAAGTGGCAAGAGTCTAGTAAGAGTGTTAGTGGCATGACGATAGTACGTGGTAGGGTAAGCCTATACGTGACTACGTAATTAAAGTGGCAAAGTGGCATAACGTTATACGTTATTAAAGTGGCAAAGTGGCAAAGTGGTAGGTGTAAATAAGAGGCTAAGTGGTAAGGTGAGAAGGTTAGATAGTGGACTACGTGTCTTCGGATACGTATATGTTGTATGTAGTGGTTGTATGACAAGTTGCTTGATTAACTAGAACTCACTCAGCGTAGCTGACTTTTAGTATGCACGCAGGTGAGCTGACTATAGCGTTAGCATGAGGACGGCACATGGCTTGGATTGAACGGCTGGCATGCGAAGATAGAAGTAAAGATGTTTAAATATAATGTTTTGTGTTATAGTATCAAAGAAAAGATTTAATGTTTTGTAATGAATTATTTAAGTTGACGTTTCCGCGAAAGTTTTAATTAACTCTGATTGTAAGAACTGTGTTTATGAGTAAATCCGACGCTAAAGTAGGGCTACCGGGTACGGGGCCTTACATTTTAATTAAGGTAACTAATAAATTATTATTGGTAATTAATTAATGTATATACGTTTTTATAAAGATTCTTATAATATGTGTTTTAGTTAGATTAGGTGATATAATGTTGTAAACACGATTAATTACAATATAATTAAAATTGATGTGTTTAAATCTACACCATATTTTCAAGCTAGAGCATAAAATTAGTAATGTACAAGAATAAGTTAGTAATTGATATTTATTACCATTAATATAAAGACAGAATTACAAATTTTGTCCTTTAAAATAAGTCGAATTACGGTTCGTGTCCTTTGTTAAGTTTCCTTGCAGGCGGTGTACTTTAAACTTTTTTTTCCTACAAGTTTTGTCCTTTACGCTAACTGGGTTAGAAAAAGTCAGTTAAATGCCCTCACGTGAGACGCATGTGAGGGCATTTTTGTCTTTTCGTCTACCCTGCAACTTCATCATCATCTTCTTCTTCATTTTGCATCTCTCTTTCTTCCATAACTCATCCACCACCACCAAACCCACCACCAACACCCACCTTCACCCCACCATTCAACCTCCAGCAACCACCACCAAACCCACCAACCTCCCCTCCCAAACCCAATTACATCTTCCAGACCAAACCAAAAACCCCAATTCCATCACCGGATCATAATAATAACTCAATCCGGAGCTTCCAATTCCGTCAACTCGCCGGAGCTTCCATCACAACTCGCCGGAGCTTCCATTTTCTCACAATCAGAGCATAATAATAACTCAATCCACCCACAAACCCACCAACACAATGGTCAACAACAAACGCAAACCCGGCGACAATCCAACACTGACCCACGAAACCCACACCCCCAATTCCCACCACCACCACCTCCACCGCCGCCGTAAACCCACCGTCCAAAACCCAGAATTAACAGATCTTCAATTGAGGCTTTAACCTGGTCGATTGTTCCGGTGATTCTTCCGGGAACGATTGTGACTTCCACGAGGCCTGTTAACTTTCCGATGGCGGGTGAAGGTGGCCGGAGTGGCGGCGGCGGCGCATGTGTCTCTGAGAGAGGCCAAGTGCGGCGGCGGCGCATGAAGACCCAATAATTGAAGACGGTGGTTCGTCTTCCGGTTTCTTGTCTTTCTTTTTCCTCCTTAACTGAAAAAACTGCTGCATTGCATCTGCACATTCTGACGATAGTACCCCTCTTCTTACTATCATGTTTGGATGGAACGGGTGCACAGGGGCGGGCGGTTTATCCGACCCGTTTCCTCCATCACCATCAGGAAACAGTCTGCAAGATTAAGAACAAAGATTTAATTCATAGTGTTTTTTTTTCTTTTTCTTTTTTGGAAATATATTGAAATAAATATTAAATACCTGATCCAGCTGCCATCAGCTCCAAGAAGTTTATTCGGGGCGCCCCATACAACGGTGTCAATCCGGGCTTGAAGGATTACACCAGCACACATAGGACACGGTTCTAGTGTAACATAAAGTGTAGTACCCTGTAATTTGATTTTGACATATTAAAGATGATTTTAGGGTTTTGATTGAGATATGCAAAATGAAGAAGAGAAGATGATGATGATGATGATGATGATGATGATGATGATGATGATGATGATGAAGTTGCAGGGTAGACGAAAAGACAAAAATGCCCTCACATGCGTCTCACGTGAGGGCATTTAACTGACTTTTTCTAACCCAGTTAGCATAAAGGACAAAACTTGTAGGAAAAAAAAGTTTAAAGTACACCGCCTGCAAGGAAACTTAACAAAGGACACGAACCGTAATTCGACTTATTTTAAAGGACAAAATTTGTAATTCTGTCTAATATAAATAATCATATCAATTAAACGAATTTTGGTAACTGGTATGAATTGTGAATTCCCATACATCTAAAATTAGACCCAGTTAACAATAACATATATAATTAAGCCTAGGATATAACTTTGTTTAGCTTTATAAAAAATAATGAATACTAATTAAGCCTATATAATAAAATAATTTTTACTAGAGACGGGATATGAAATTGAAAATTTTAATTGAGTCAACTAATTAAAAATAAATGTATAAACTAACTTCAAGGATGTTTATTATATGAGATATGATACAACTAATTATGCCTATGTATATAGTATATTTCTTTATTAAAATGATGTTTACTAAAGAAGGGATAATTTACTTTATGATAAATCATTTAGTTGTTTTCTTAATTTACTTTATGTTAGTCATTTATCAAAATTAATTACTTTCTGTAATAAAAATGGTGAGACTAACTTTTCTAATATCATTAAATATCCCAAAATTCAAAATCATTTGAATAAATGGATTAAAATCACATTCAATTACCAAAACCACATAGCATTCAATTTACCATAATTATGCAAAATCATCAGTTTATGAATTAATGGTAATTGAAATCTTTAATTATTCTCTATATAAATGGGAAAATGTGTTGACTTTTTTTATTTTTAAGAAATTAAGAGATTCAGTTTCACAACATTTGATACCAAGCTTAATAACATATTGTTATATTTAATTTATTTATTATGTTTACTTAAATTTATATCATTGACTTTTGTAGGAATTATTAAAAGCTTTTTTGAGGCAGTTTTATGATGATGACGCCCCATGTGGAGGTATAATGATTAGGAGAAATAATACTATTATACAATAGTAAGCTTCAATTACTACTAAATATTTAAGAACCACTAAAAATTATTTTATTCACCTTTTGTATGTATTAAAAAATGAATACATGATTAGTATCTTACTAATGAAAAATAAGATATCAAAAGGCTATATAAATTATCATCTCATGCTTAATCTCTAATCGGGTGTTAGGTAAAAACCTCAATTTATTTGGTGTTTATTGTATAAGGTTTTTTACTTTATTTATTGAAAGCTTTATAAACTATTTTTTTATTATAATTACATATCAGGAGCTTGACAGTGGAATTTGAATACAATGTAATTTTTTACTTTATATTCATTAATTGCGTAGTTAATTTAATTTTGACCTTTAAATTGATTAATTACTAATTAGTTATTTAATATTTCTTTCATGATGGTTTAGATACAACACTGTCGATTTTTTGGAATTCCAAAACAACATTAACGTGCTTACAAATTGCATATATATTTATACTGAGGGCCAAATATCTAATTTACTTTATCATTACTATACAATATTTTCATTATTAGATTTGAAACCTTTTTTACATTATAATAATTAGTAAGTCCTCCTAAGATAATACTGTTGTGGTTGATTTCATTTCGCAAAAATAAGATGGAGAAGATGTTAATGGCCAAGTGCATGACTTTTCGGGAGGAAAATAAATAGATTGATTGCATATGAACAAGATTTAGTTAAAGTCTATTAAACTCATTTCTAAAGAGTACTATAAAAAGAGAAAGTTTTGTTTCTCTAATATATTAAACTACTTTCCAGCCAAGATCATTACGCAATTTGATTTTTTATTATCAATATATCATATGTTGATAATACAGATTAATAAAGATTATTAATACAGATTAATAAATAAAACCATATTTTAAGATTTATACATACTGTTGGGCTCAATGAGAACTACAAAATATTTAAGAGCCACTAAAAATTATTTATTCATCTTTTATACGTATTAAAAAATGAATACATTGTTAGTATCTTACTAATGGAAAATAAAATACGTCACTATATCGAATGGTTGCCACATCCGGACTGTTATTAGCAGCCATATGGATACGTAGTTAGGCATGTCAAATTGTGCAAGTTCGTGTCATGATTTAGAACATGTTTGAGCTAATATGGGTTATTAACATATTGACTTCAAGTCACAACAAGTTCAAGTCAATATTAGAGTGTATACAATTTATGGCTCTATGAATCGCTAAACAAGTTATATAAGCCAATTGATATTTGTAACCGTTTAGTTATTAGCTATTAAAAAACCAATTTGTTCCTTTTTATATTTATTAACAGCGAAATGCTACAAATTAAAGTATAAACCTTATATACAAGGAAGTATTTAGGGAGTTGTAGATACTAAATTTATGATACTTTTGTTAAATAAATAGTTAAATTGTATAGAATTTTCTTCATGTTTATTTTAAATTACACTTTAAGTAGTTCTTCCTACACCTTGTAAAAGCACAAGGTACTTAAAATATCAAAAATAAACACGAGGCTCACAGGTAGATGTCAATCCTTACATGTTGAAGAGATAAAATAATTTGCAAATTAACTATTGGATATAGGTGAAGGGAATGTTTGGGGGGGGGGGGTTCAAATGACGACAGATGAATGTACAAATTCCGATGATCTTTTAATTAACAATTCATTATATCCAATATCTGATTTAATAGACTTTGTCTATCCTTCGAATTTAGACAAGTTCTATGAAGGTTCCCAGCCGGATCTACACAGGAGTATCTCGTAACACGAGGGTGCGGAATCCCCACGTAATACGATACGAGTGTAAGATAAGCAATACGTTAAATAAGTAGGTAAACACACGAGATAATACTTGAGAACTTGATGTATTTCTATTGCCAACACGTGAGGCACACTGTCACCAAAAACACGTTCCGTAACAACAACCCTTTTTCTAAAACCCGAAGTTGAGGTTTAAATAGACCTCGAAAACTTCGCCTAACATGCTAGGCGAAGTTGTCATAACTTCGCTTGGTCCCCAAGTTCGCTTATACATACCAGCGAAATTACATAATCAACAGTATTCGACACGTAACAAACAAACTAAACAATTACAGACACAGACAAAACACAAGATACTGAACTACTGACATCATGCACCAACATTCTATTAACTTACTTTCGAGAACGGGAAATATTGTCGTTTGAAATTATGTGTTTGTTAGACGATTTCTATATTTCCACCCGTGGCGCCCACGGGACAATAACCTAGTTTACTCTAATAATAGACTAACATTCTTTCCACTTGTCAATCTCATAGCACTTCTCACCTTTTTTTCAACGCATTTTAATATATGGTATTTATCTTCTAAGTCATTTCCAAATATATGAATTCAAATTTATTTTAATCAAATATAAATCATAACCGATTCCTATATTAACATTAATAGCGAAATAAGAAAATAAAGAAATATTAAAATTGAAGTTGCAGGTCTTTTAGAACAAAATAAAGTCATAGGTAATTGTAAATTAAAGAAAATAAGGGTGCATCATTGCCAAATAAATTGTTTTTAAAGTGGTATTCGAGCAGCAGTTCATAACTTTTTATATAAGATTGGTTTCAAATTTGAACTTAAAATTTTCTCATATGCATTTGCACTCGGGAAAATGTGTATTTTCTTAATGCTCTCCAAACATTTTGTATAAATATTGCAAACATAGAAAATACTTACTATAATACCTTGGTGTTTAACATTAAATCATTGAAGTTGAATATTATTATTATAATATATATGTTTAACGATTTACTATATGAACTATATGTCATTTATTTATATAATTTTTTTGTGTAGTATAAAGGATTTTAGCAATAAGAAAACCCTATTTAGTTTTCAATATTTTCTTTCAAAACTCACACCAAAATGCTTCACAAACATATTTTATGACTTGATTTATACTTTTTTATACATTTAAATATATTTAATTTAATATGCCTTATAAGATAAATTACATTCAAAATTTTAAACCAAAAAATCTGTTTCAATCTCATTCCACTATTGTTGTTTTCCAAAAATCTTTTACGATATTGAAACCTAGAATATTGTTTTCATCAATTACTTACATAATTTCAATATTATATTAACTTATTAATTTTATTTTTATACAAATACAGTGAATTAGGTTGTGTGAATGTTACCTGTTAGTTAGCACATAATTAATATGTTTATTATGGCTTATATTCAAAATAATACAGTAAATTTTAGAAAATAAATTATAGTTATCACATGTATTATTAAAATATGCTTTAAAAATTCATTAAGATTCACAGCTTAATTATAATGTAACTTAATATAAATATTTATTATTTCTATTTTTACTTTTTATTATTTTCAACTTAATCATGTTACTTATTACATTTCAAGGATATTACATTTTCACATTAATTTAATAATAAAAGTTAGTCCGGTTAAAAAATCATTTATCATGCTTTCATAAAATCTAAAATCTTTGCTAATTGTTTTCTTATAATAAGTTGTTAATATATATATATATAAACGAAAACATAAAAATCCTACGTGTCGCGATGTGGTCGCTCCCCCATTTTTTGGAGTCACTAGATTTCCTTGATTTTTAAATGGAGGTTTCTCATACATTTGACCCGAATCATGGGTATGGGTCTAATCAAACCCATATATTTTTTAAACGGGTTATAAAATCTCATTAAATTAAAAACAAATTTCACCAAATATTTGATATAAAAATCCTAAAAAGTAGGGATATACTAAAAATTAATATATGATTTATTTAAAAAAGATATATATTATTTATAATTAAAAAACCAAGTTTATAGTAAAAAAAATAAACGAGTCTTAGGTCTCATCAAACTCATATAACGTTTAAACTGGGTTATCATATATATATATATATATATATATATATATATATATATATACATATATTATTAACTTTTATACAATAAAAAAATAAAAATTCAAAAAATAAATAAATATTAAAACAAATAATATAAAACAACTCTTGTAAATAAACAAAACATTTAAAAGGTCTATGGTTGTTTCTTACATTTACTCAAGCATCCATATTGTTTTATTTGTAAATGAAGACTTCTTAAGCATTTTACCTGAATTCACGGTATGGGTTTACCATACCCAGATAACCTTAACATCTCACTATTTTAAAAACAAATTTCACCAAGTATTTGATATGCAAATACTATAAAATAGGGATATACTAAATATTAATATTCAATTTTTTGAGAAAAATATATTATTTATAATAAGAAACAATTTTATAGTAAAAGAAATAAGCGGGTCATGGGTCTCTAGTAACTCATAGTAAAAGAAATAAACATTTAAATAAATATAAAAAGGGCAATCTAGTAAATTAACACATAACCACTTTTTACTTTTCTCTCTCATCTATGAAATCAAAATTCTCTTTCCTGTTTTTTCTCTTTCCTACTTTTTCTTTTTTCTACTCCTCTTCTCTCTCTCTCTCTCCTCTCTCTTGCTTTATCTCTCTCTTTTTACAAGCTCCTGTCAGGTTTTAAACGAATCCGCGTTTTCCCGGCACTATGTGGAAATCCGTCACACCACAAGCCGATCTCTTATCGGGTTCTGATCTGGAAGTAAAATAAAACATATGTTAATTGTATTGATAAAACATATGTTACATGATTAAAGCATATGTTACTTGTTTAAAACATATGTTACTTATTTAAAAAATATGTTCAAAAAACATATGTTAATTGTGTAAAAAAAACATATGTTACTTGATTAAAACATATGTTACTTGATTAAAATATATGTTATTTGTTTAAAAACGATCCGTTAATGAAATCTTTGATCACATTTAAATCCCAAGAATCACAAACGAACTCAAACTTTATCATTAAAATAAAGCATCAAAGACTCCATAATCAATAAAACAACATATTGAAAAAACCAAAACCACCGGAAAAACTTAACCTTTACCTTTTCGACTTAACTTCCGACGGGAACTCAAAACCACTGGAAAAACTTAACCTTGACCTTGGTCCCGAGTCAGTGATGTCACCAGAAGAAAAGCAGATTTGGTAGGCGAGTTATGGGTTGTTCAGATCTGTGGTAGAGAAGAAAATTGTGGAGGTTGTAATCGGCTTCTTGGTAGGGTTCAAATGCAAAAAACAAACTCATCGGAGACAAAATCCGCCAACCGGAGACAGATAAGTCAATCGGAGACAGATCCACTCTCTCTCCACGACGGCAACGATGAACAGATCCGTCAACCCGGCAACGATGGCACGGTGATCATCAGAAGAAACCCTAGTCGACACCACCACAACTGCCTCCGGTAAATCATCGTCGAAAAAGTGCAAACCTTTTCCGCCCGGTCATCGTATCAAACATAATAACTAATAAAATCGTCATATCTGTAAGATATGATTGAAACAGATCAGGAGAAATACATATCTGAGGATGGATCGAACACATATTAGGGTAGCAATAGATAGATACCTTGTTTTGTGCTTGTGGATAGATCAAGATGTTTGTAAATTCCTTTTTTGTGTCAAACATAAAAGAAGAAGATGAAGATTAGATGAAAGAGAGAGAGAGAAGCAATGAGAAAACGATGAAGATTAGATCTGATGTATTAGAGAAGAGTGCAGGAGGAGAGAGAGAGAAGCAATGGGAAAAGACAACCATGCCCTTTTTTCATTATTGAATTAAAATAATCAAATTAAATATGTAGCCTCATCTAAACCACTCATTTTGAGTTTCAGAGTTTTCACAACTGAAGTGGGTTTTTATTCTAAACTTTCCCTATATATATATATATATATATATATATATATATATATATACCTATACTAGGTTATAAACCCGTGTGATACACGGGGTTGGGTAAAAAAAACCTAAAATTAACATCAATTATGTTCAACATATATTGACAAAAACAATCTAATAACATGATCGAGTAAACACGTAAGTAAAAGTTAAGATACATAAATAAAAACCATATGATAACAACATGGAGGAGTGAACTCACAAATGAAAGTAATAACCAATTTGTCTTTTACAATCATGCTTCATCATCATCATCATCATCATCATCATCGTACTCAGTATATCCCACCAATAGCAAAGCTATGGTAGGGTCTGAGGAGGGTAAGATGTAGACAGCCTTACCTCTACCCCATAAGGATAGAGAGGCTGCTTCCGGTGAGACCCCCGGCTCGATAGTAGTTTTGCATCAAGCCTTGGACATAAGGCACATAGCACTCAATCATCGGGACACCGGCTGATCGGTGCATGTACCCTTGTCTTTCGGCTATCAACGCCACTACATGATGCCTGATTAACCGTCCGTCACTTTTAACGTTATTTTCACGAGATTAGTAAAATAACGTCAAAATTAGTGCAATTTCACTTTTGCCCACCCGAGGGTTCACACATATATACATCAAATGTGCGCACCGCAAGCAGGGCTTTTTACAATCATGCTTGAAAACTAAAAAATTACAATTTAATATAAGAGTTGCATACCATCCTCCTAGTTTTTGTTCCTATGTATGAAGGAGTATTTGAAACCGATCGAAGCATGCTAATGAATGAAGGAGTATTTGAAACATTAAAAGGGATTGCATTCTCAAAAAGACATCTTCCAATATCTAAACAAACTCTTTTGCGTTGCTCTTTCAAAGTGGCTGGCTTCAGCTTTTCTTCCCCCGCTAGTCCTTTCTTCATCTTCTACTATAACATGATGATCCATTGGGCCTCTAACACCTCTTTGCACACTCCCACTTCCACCCGCACTACTTACAAAGTATGCTCCAGCATCAATTGTCTCCTCGAAATTCCGTTGGGAGTTGAATTTTATAGTTTCAAACTGTTTAACATGGTTTTTAGTCTCATCTTTCACTTCCTGTGGCACATTAGGACATGGTGCAACATTTTTGTGTGTGCCAGCAAGATGTTCTTTCGTCCTTGAAACACCACCTGTAACAACATTAGGACAAAACTTGCACTTTATGTATTTGTAACCCTTCTTTGCATCTTGTGCTGGAACCTCATGTTCCTCACCATACTTCCAAGCTGGATCTTTTCGTGATCTTTTACCAGTCATAAGTATTACTGGAAAATTGGAATTAAAACAAGAACACAATCAAAGAGCAGATCTGAGAAAGTAGACTGAGAAGAATAGAACGATTACATGAACGAGATTGAGAGTAGACTGAGAAGAACCTGAGATTGAAGGTCGAAAGTAGAAGATTATAGTTCTGAAGTTGCAAATCTGAGAGAGTAGCTGCGTTAAAATTGTTTGTGAAGGCTAGGGTTTAATTGGGACCAATTAAACCCTAACCAATTGAATGATGTCTTTTAATTCAGTCACTTGTAAAAGTTGGGCTGGCCCAATAATAAGCCCACTAAGGACTAAATGAGTAAAATAGCCCAGAAATTAAATATAAATTGACATATTTCACAACTTTTACTGAGGCTTAAGCTTAAGCCTCACCGCCTCGCCTCGAAAAGGTCGAGGCTTAGGTTTCAGAATACCCTAATGAGGCTAAGCCTCATATGTTATTTTCTACCGAGGCGTGCGCCTCGAGGCGCGCCTCGGAACGCCTTTTTAAACCATGTATGTGACCAAATTCTCCAACTAAATACAGTCTCTGCACTACTTTAACTTTATTGGTTGATTTAATCTTCATCATGAAAAGTAATTTTCCAAGAGCCACTCACAACGTGGTAATCTTCATTTACCTACACAATATAACAGAAGTATGATGATAAATATTTTGGTTTAAAATGGCAACAAAATAATAAAAGATTTATGTAAGTTACCAACCCAATCAAAGCGAAACATAACATATCAATGCACATATGAACAACATATCATTATGAGTAATGCCTAAAAAAAGTTGCTTTTTTAACGAATAAAGTGAGTATATACAACCTCGACTTGCATACCGTTGGCCAAGTGATTTAATTGTGCATTGGTCTAATATGAACTAACAAAACAAATTTTAAATATGATCATTTGCTATAAAAAAGTCTAGTTGCCATAAAGAGTCCCGTATCATAAATTAGCATTAATTATATAACAATGAGAGAAAAATACCTGATTCAGTTTTGCACTCAGTTATGCTGAGCGTTCATTGGCGAGATGTTTCCCTTCTGCAAGGATAGGGCAGTTACATTTTTTGACGAACTGTGCTATAGGTCTTGAAATGCAACATGCAATTGGTTGCACATGAAAAAAAAAATAGAATGGTAAGATTGGTTTTTAATCTAAAACCAACTTTGATCCGGAATTGATCAAAAAACCTAAAAAGCCAAACAAAAAAAATGAAATGAAAAATCCTTGTTATAAAATTTACCTTGTAGCCACTAACCAGCCCCTAGTGTTCAACAGACTTATCCTCAAGTTACCCTTCACTTAATTTGAAAGCATTCCGCAATATTTTGACTCGTATTTACTACTTTGACCTTGAAGGCAGATTTGTGGCACCTGCAGATTATAATGAATCTGCAGTTGTGACCAAAATACCCCTGACAGGCGAATAAAGTATGGATTATCAAATGCATAATAAACTATAAAGGTGTATATACTACGAATAAATTATAGACTATTGACCTTGTAAATAAGGATCCTCAACAGTCCGAGCGTCCCTGATTGGTGGAAATTTGACCATTGAATGAAGAAAGGCAAAAACTGTGCAAGTGCACTGTATAAAAAGATCCTTATTGATGATAAAAAGATCAAGATCAAACCCTTATATTATTCTACTGTGTTGAAACTTTTTATGAGTAGTTTAAGTGACCTAAACGTTTTTGTAAAAAATGGTTACCATTTACCGGGTTTTTTTCACTTTCGTAAAAACCAACTGAATAATACTTGAGTTTCACAATTGTTTCGTTAAGGTAACTTACTTTTAACCATTTATAAGAAATTTCAGAAAAAATGAATAAATATTAAAAATTAAGTGTTTTGGTATTTAAGAAAAAGTTTGAGCTGACTTTATACAAAACTTGCATATTCATGAGAATGGTAAAAAATAAAGTAAACTACTTACAGATTGATTAAGGTATTCAAATTTCCAATAGGATCTCTCTTTCATTTCTCTGTGGCAATTTAATTATCTAAAAAAACATTAGCATTGCTAAAATTGCATAAAAGACAGCATGTTTATCTTTATATAAATATATTGAGTGAATAACCTTGTTTGCTCATCCCACTGATTGATTTTCACTTCGGCCTGTTTTTTTAGGTATAATATTAATTAGAAAAAACATATAGATAAATTAGTAAAGGATAAGTAAACTGTAACTCAAAAAGTTGTTTAGGTAAATTACCTGAGTGGAAGCATAACTAAACTAAACATCATAAACATAGCCACCATGCCAAAGAGGCACCCCCTCCCCCACATCTTCATGACAACCCCTCATTTTCAGTGGCAAACTGAAAATCTTCTCCTTGATTGTTATAGTTCCAAATTGTGAAATAAGTCTTGAAAAATGTAAAATACAAAGTTTTGTTTATATGATTATGGTGAGGTGATAGGTTTTAAAATAAAGATCTGACTGCATTCAAAATGAGGATGATAAACAGATTCCATTTGAGTAATGAAAACCACAACCTATATTTACCTAAAATCTATCTAGAACATTAAAATTCCAAGGAATTAATTCAATCGTTCCAAAAATATTATTAATCAACAAAGCCCCAATTAACGGTTTCGTGTAGCTTCATATCTTTTAACACATATCGAAGCAAGATTCATTATGAAACCGAACATAGATATTTAATAAAATCGATGATTAAGGTCAACAAACTTGATGAACACGCATCGATTGGAATGAAATCGAGATAAAGAACATACCTTCCATCAATCAAACACCAAATCATGAAATTGAAGATTCAGATTTTGTTGATATAAGATTAAGCAGAAGAGATTGATTGTCGATTGAATGAGAGAGCGGCTTAACCTTTTCTTGTTAGGGTTTAGGAATTAAGAATTATGGACTTAAATGTCCGGGTCGTATTATAATAAAAACGGGGCCCGCGTGTTTTTAATTTAAAATAAAGGAGGAGGATGGAAATTGAGATGCTACGTCTCATAATGAAGCTATCTGACGAATGGGCTGTAAAAACTAGTGGTGAACATAAAACCAAATTAACTGAACCGAAACCGAATAATCAAAAAAACCGAACCGAAGCATTAACCGACGGTTAATTTTTTAGTTTTTCGAAAAACCGATTTTTGGGTTTAGGTTAGGTTATTCATTTTTAAAAAATCGAAAAAAACCGAACCGAACCGATTAATCGAACATATGTTTTCTAAGTGTTTTTTTAAGATGTTATGACCAGAAACAAAACACCAAAATAATATACCATTGATAGTGATGAAGATCATGAAGATGATCAAGATTGGGTCTAAACTTTGAAGATGAATAAGTCAATGAATGAAGATTCCGGAAACCTTTAGTTTTTTTACTAAGAACGTTGTTGAATTTTAAACTCTACTACTCAAACAACTTTGTATTTGATTGGTTTCACATAGCATGTGCCTATTTTTGTATTTTGAATTCAATATGTATGAGGTTCTCTATTTTTTTTAATTCTATTTTTTTGTAATGTCTACTAAAAAACCGAAAATAACCTAAACCGAAACCGAAAATAACCAAAAACCGAATAATCGAATAACCGAAAACCGATTGGTTGGTATTTTAAAATAACTGATAACTTAGGTTTAGGTTTGGGTTTTACCCAATAACCGAACCGAAGCGAATTGAATCGTGCTCACCCATAGTAGAAACCCACTATTTTATTAGATATGTAGATATAGATGTAGATTTTAATAAAGTAAAATAACAGTTACATGTGTAATGTTTTGGTTTCTTCTCACAATAATATTCCCTCTCATCCCATTATCCATACTTTTACCAACCAGATTTAAAACCCGCTTATTATAACCCTATTTATCGAATTCTTTGTCAACATAGATCTATCTGTACATCACCGTTACCTCCTCTTCTTCTTCATATGCTAGTTTTAATTTGAATAAGGGACCAACTCATCAATAGGTGATTTATTCTCAATCATTCAGTTTCGATTTTAACAGGTATCTGTCTGATTTCACAGTATCGTGTTTGATTTCTTCCTTTCTTTCAATCTTAACGTTATGAATCAAATGCATATTTTATAGGTTTCATTTAAAGTTGAATATATTCTCATTTATGAGGGTTCATCTGTATGAATCTTGATTCTTGAATTCAAAATACTCACCGTATTGAAATATATTTTTTCGATTCTGTCTATAATTTGATTACATTGCCTGTGGTTTTGATTGATTCGCGTCACCAGCCAATATATTTTTATCATCACCACTGATGTTTCTAATCACATATATGTTCTATGTTGTTTGTATAGTTTTCCTTTTTTCACTGGTATATATTACTCTTATAATGATTCTGTTATGCTGCCACACCCCCATCTAGGACCTAGGTGTGTGACCCATAAGTTGGTATCGTGTTTGTAAATAATTCAGAGTTGCGTTATTTTGCGGAAGACTTATAAAAGTTTTAGGATCGAAAGTGTAATTTATATATACATTCAAAAGACGGGAATTATAAAATACCCGTTTAAAGTTGTTAACAAAAGATTACTTGTTTATGTTTTACAAACCACCATATTAAACTTATACAAAAAAAATCTGAGCCATCGGATATTAGTACTTCGTCATTTCCAAGCTCTAACTTTATTCACCTGCAAAATGTAAGAAAATACGTCAGCAACGAATGCTGGTGAACACACTGACGCAAAAATATTTCTTTTACTTTATTACCCATCGAGACTACGTCTGTCTCGGCCCAACGTGGCTTAGGAATAACAAAGTCAAACAACACATTATAAATATGAGCCTCTACTCTAGGTCACCTCAGCAAACACCGCAGCGTTCGACTTAGTTAAGTACCCGTAAATATACACATAAGGTCGTACTCCCTGCAAGAGAGCATCCTACGACCAAGGGTGGTGCGATCATGCCCATACTCCCATACCTATGTAAGGATCCATACGTATACCACAGCCTGAGGGCTAGGTTTATACCCTTTATTTATAACGGTTTTAGGAACACATAGTTCCTTATAAACAATTTCAAATAACACGTTTGACTCATTTTTAAATAAGTAAAAGTTTGGGGGCGAATTCACCTTGTCTCTTTAGGATCGGCTTCACTCACCGTCCAAGGGTCTTTCCTTTTCTTTATCTCGCACCTATAGTACGAGTATAAATATTTGTTAGTCGGATACACGATCCGGCTTAAAACCTTTAGTCTTATATCTCAATCCTCGATTGAACCTTTAGTTCAATTCTTATTTACTTGAAAACCTTTAGCTTAAAAGTAAGTTATAAACCTTTAGTTTATATAGAAACCCGACGTTTCTTTTTCTCCAAGAAACGTAATCCTTTTCTTTTATTATTTAAGAATACTCTTTATTCAATAAATAATATTTCATAACAAAGAATATTTACATATATACTTAGACACATATATATGTTATCACATTATTCAATATCTATTCTTTCATTCATTTCTTTGTTATGTTTTCTTTTCTTTTCTTTTATCGAGGTATCGAGTATATCCTCGACTTAAGGCTTAAGCCTTTAATATAATATTGAATTATATTGAATTCATCATAACGCCTAACCTTAGTGGCGTATAGAAACTCTAGGGACTTGAGCAGCACTCCAACGCCGTTTCAATCTTCTCGAATCGAGGAACGCAAAATCTTTAATACTCGTCGACACGCTTTACGAGATCTTTCGCCATTATAACACCTTTGCTCGAATGTGGGTGGCGGGTGGCACAAACTCCAAGAAAACGTTGTTACACAAATGAAGGTTTGGGGTACGCTTAACGATGGATTATGGCACGCTTATCGAGGTAAAGCTAGAGAGAGAGTAGTGAGATGTGAGAGCAATGTTGGTGTGCAGAAATGAGCTGCCCATGGCCGCTATTTATAGGCAATATTTTGGATCCCATCGCGTACCGCGATGGGTCCTTTGGGCACCCCGTCGCGTACCACGACGTAGGGTTGATGACGCAGAGGGTAGGTCTGCCACGTGTCGACACGTGGCAGTCACCGCTCCACGTGGCAACACGTGGTAGCAGGCGTTGCCACGTGGTGACACGTGGCAGCACATAGTGCCATCGTGGGCCACATGGCACACGTGTCACGCTGTGTCAGGCTCCCCATCGCGTACCGAGATGGGAGTCTCTTCTGACCTGTCGCGTACCGCGATGGGTCAGGAAAATCAGATTTTACAATTTAGACCCTCAACTTTAGAATTTGGCAATTTAGTCCCTATACTTTGGAAAGTTGATACTTTGAACTCGAAATTTTCACGTTGTTACATATGCGCGCCTAATATTTATTTGGTAGATTCAAAGCAATTATGATGATTATGATCATGAAGTTGTAAATTTATTTATATGCACTTTAATGCTTGCAATTTTGTAGATTAAGTATGATGACCCGCCACGATGATAAGCCTATTTCTAACAATATCAAACTTGAATACATCCCATGGGTTTAAGTGCATATGCAAACATGGGTAATGTAACAACCCCAATTTTAAGGATAATTTTTTTTTCTAATAGATGTAAGAATGAACTTTTAAAACTTGTTAATTTACTATTTGTTTGTTGAAAAGCAAAATGTGTTTGGTAAAGCAACTCTAAAAGCTTCAAAATTGAGCTTTTCAAAAGTTGTTTTTGCTTTTCAAAAAGCAAATAAACAAAAAAGCAACTTTAAAAGCTCCTCCAAGCACCTCTAAAACGTTAGATAAACAACAATATAGAAAAATAAAACATTGTGAGCATGTTCCAAATTAAGTTGAATAAGTCTGGCAAACCTACCATAAGTATATATGATTCCCTATCTACTTAATCCCGGTCACACCATATATACACGTCTATGATAAAATCGTAATGCTAATAATTTGTATGGTTGTCGATGGCTCTAACTACTTATTTAACCAATACATATTAAGTAAAATAATATTGAACTTGTCTACATACAATAATAAAAATTAAATTATTATATAAATTGCTACGAATTATGTACGTTTCACCTATATAATTTAATAGTTAGACCATGAGTAGTCATAAAGCCCGTGTCCCAGGCATTATGCGTCACGTGGCGCCTTATCAGAGTTATGACTTTTTACAAAAACAGGGTATAGTCATAAAGCCCCACCCCTAGGCATTATGCGCCATGTAGCGTCTAGTCAATATTAACTTTATTTTTTTTTAAATAATTCTTCATTTAAATAATTAAATATAAAATTAAAAAACCTCATTAAAATTAAAAAAAAATACATTAAACTCATAAATAAAAACAATCGGTTTCAACTAAGCGTCAAGACGGTGAGTTTATTCAACTCAATCTGTTTCATTGCGGTACCGAAACTAAAACAAAACAAAACAGAAGCAAAATTGGCATTCGATCGGTCTCTGACACGTTTGTTACGGTATCTAAACAAACAAAATTGACATTCGATCGGGTTTTCGTTAACCACCAAGACACCAACCCAACACCCACCAAGACACCAACCCAATATTGCTTTTTGTTAACATCCTTCTGGGAACACACACACCAACCAAAACTCTTCCATTTCATTCCAAAACCAAATCAGAAACCAAATGGCTCGTTATCGCCGGCTCGTTATCCACCAAGACACCAATCCAACACCCAAGACACCTCCTCCTCCTCCTCCTCCTCCTCCGCAAGCTCGAAGCCAAATCAGAAAACAAGGTCTCCTTCCACCGCCTCCTCCTTTGCCGCAACCGCTGCATGAGTTACTCACCGCCGGTGTCAACGGTAACCCATCTCCAGAAACCCTTCCGCGGCTTCCAACGGTAACCCCCACCCAACAGAAACCCCCCACCCCCAACAGATAGTTTTTTGATTTTTGAGCCAGATCTCGCGTTATTTACAAAACGCTTGAAAAAAAAACCCAAAAAGCCGGGGAGGAGGGCGGTGTGCCCCCGACGTTATGCTCCAAAATGCCGGCTATAACGAGCCATTACGGATGGTCTTAATAATATTGAAATTTGTTATTCAAATATTTAATGCATGTGAGTTATTTGTGTAACTTTTTGAAATCAATTCTTTTAACCTATTATAATTAAAAATGATAATATTAGATACATTATTAAAACATAATACATATACTCATTTTCCCCAACCTGTAAGTCACGTATATAATTTTTTGTTCTTTTTACAAAATTATTTAAAACACAATTTATGAGAGAGTCTTCAGTTCTTACAAAAATCCTTGGATTCTTTATTCAAATAATCTAATCCCAATATTTAATAGATGCAAAAATAATACATATCTTTCTTTCCTCTATTCCTCCCCCTCCTACCATTTTGTTATTATTCTTACCTTCTAGATAGATGTTGACTTTAACAAAGATATTATTAAGATCCTCAAAAATCTCCAAATCCTTTTAAATGTATGTATCTTTCAAAATCTCTAATTTAGATGCCTACAACCCCTACTTCTTCATACAAATAATTATCCTCTATAAAACCCATGAGAAGTCTCTTGTCCTTCATCTAACTTCATTGATTTTCCTCTTGAATATTTCAGACTTTTGAAACTATAATAATCTCTTCTTAAATGCTCCTAACTTTGACCCAGAAGAAGCCACAAATCCTACACGTTGTAGCACAATCCCTTTTTGTGACCTCCTGAACATGATGTTTTGATTCTGATCGAACCCAAAGAGGATCCATGAAGCCCCCATTATTGATCAGCTGTAGTCCCTGTCAGCTCCAATTCTCCAGTTAAAACAGCCCTTGGAGACCCATTCTCGGACCTAAAACAGTTCCTAATCGGCCAATGTGAAATCCAAGTATCATTCAAGCCCCAATCTCGACCCAGATTCGTCTTTATTTGCTGCTGGAAATAATCAGGAAGAAGGTCCAGAAGCTTCTTTAAAATTATACGCTAACAGCCCTAGTCACTACTAGAAAACTAAGCAATTGCTACCAAACCTTGCAACAAAAAAAAACGGTTGCAAAAATTGCAACCGCTTTGCGGCCAAAATGAAATGGTTGCAAAGATTGCCACCGAAATCCAAACAGTTGCAAATTTGCCACCGAAATCAAAACAGTCGCAAAGTTATAGACCAAACAAAATGCGGTGGAAATACGGTTGCAAATATAGCGACCGAAAACGAAGTGGTCGGAGTTTTTGCAACCGGTTTATTTTCGGTAACAAATTTATGCAAAAAATTCTTTTAACTGCTAACTGGTCATGTTTAAAAATTACACAACACCATCTCATACTCTCGGCTTTCTCGTCGTATCTCTCTCTACAATCCGCCCCCAAATCTGCAATCTAGGGTTCCACCATCATTCAATTTCACTTCATCAATCTCCGCCATCAATTCACAATAATTTCGCCGTCACAATCACTCTTCGGAGAATGAATTCAATTGTCAATGCAAAACAAAAAGGAGATTGGGTAGTTAACTGAGACGGGAGTGGAAATGGAAGAAGCTAAGGCTAAAGACGCTTCCGGTGGCGCCGGTGGTTAATCTCCGGCTTCCGCCTCCGACTTCACCACCGCCTCCCGCTGCAGTACCGGTTGCCGAAGATGGATGGAGGAAGATTATTAGATGCTCCTAATTCGATTTTCGATCTGAATTTTTCTGTAAAGTAGGTATCACTAATTCACTCACAATTTCTGATACTTCATTCATAAAATAACGTCCTATAAATAGCTACAAGATAAAGAAACTGACTCTAGACGTGCACCACTATTCCTCCATGATTTCCCACAAACCAGGATAAGCATGGGACACAATTCAAACCTAACTACCATGCAAACAATACGGAAATAAACGTGCATATGCAGACTTCAACACACTTGAGCCAGGCCCATTATTCTACTGGATCAAACTAAACATGCAGAAAAATTGAACCCAACAAATCCTTTCCTAAACTGAAGCTGGGCTCACACTTCAGTTTACACATTAATCTCTTGAACTCCCATCATTCTTCTCATCCTTTCAAAAGTTTCCAACTTCACAGGTTTAGTCATCTGATCAGCAATTTGACTTGTTGTAGAGCAGTACTTTAGCTGCACCTTCCCTTCATTCACCAAATCTCTTAAATAGTGGAAATGCACATCAATGTGTTTAGTTCTTCGATGCATAACCGGGTTCTTTGAGAGTTTAATTGTAGAACTGTTATCACATTGTATATCAATTACTCCCAAAGGTTCTTCACTGATTTCTTCCAGCAAACCTTTCAACCAAACACAATGGCATGCACAGAGAGTGGCTGCTACATACTCCGCTTCTGTTGATGAGAGGGTAACAATCTCTTGTTTCTTTGAGCTCCAACATATAGCTGCATGGATTAGGATGCACACATAACCAGAGGTGCACGTTCTATCCTCCACATCTCTTGCATAATCACTATCCGTGAATACAAGTAACCTTCCTTCCTTCATTCTATCATAACATACCAAAATTAAAGGTTTCTTTTACATACCTTAGAACCCTTTTTGCCAGCAGCAGATGCTCTTCACGTGGATCAGACATAAATATGGAAATGAAGCTGATTGAATACATCAAATCTGGTCTTGTAACTGTAAGATACATGAGGCTGCCCACTATACTCTTGTACATGGTTTCATCAACTTTTCTTCCCACACCAACTCTAGTCACACTTGTTCCTGGAACAATTGGGTTTTTCACCCCGTTACCACCCACATATGAAACCTTTTTAGAGCATCTTTTGCATACTTTTGTTGTACCATGCTTATACCATTTTTCCCTTGGATCACTTCAATCCCAAGAAAGTATTTCATTATACCCAAGTCTGTCATTTCGAATTCATGCATCATTGAATTTTTGAATTCGTCACACATGCTTTTACTGCTTCTCGTGTAAATAAGATCATCGACATATAGGCTTACTATTACCATACCTTCTGTCTTTCTTTTTATAAAAAACGTATGATCATAATGACTCTTGACAAATCCAGCTTGCACAAAGTACTTTTCAATACGACTGAACCAAGCCCGGGGCGCTTGTTTCAATCCATACAATGCCTTTCTCAGTTTGCATACCTTATGTTCTTCACCCCTTTTAATAAAACCTTTAGGTTGATTTATGAACACAGTCTCTTTCAATTCTCCATTCAGAAACGCACACTTGACATCTAACTGATAGATGGTCCATTTACGCTGAGCTGCAATGGCTTTGATACTTCGAACTGTATCCCATCGTGCAACTGGTGCATAAATCTCATCATAGTCAATTCCCCTGCTTTGAAAGTAGCCCTTTACTACCAATCTGGCTTTATACTTATCCACTTCTCCTTTGTCGTTCAACTTAGTCTTGTATAGCCATTTGACTCCAATTGGCTTAGCTCCTTCAGGGAGATCAACAAGCTCCCACGTCCCATTTTTCACAATAGAGTTCATCTCACTTTCCATCGCTTTAACCCACTTCGTTTCATTCACAGCTTCTTCAAGACTTTTTGGATCATCAGTTGTACTGAACATGGCATAGTAAGCTTCATCTTCTGACATTTCTTCCTCGTTCACATAATCAGACAACCAACCAGGTTTTCTGACTCTTCTTCTAGTGGATTCTTCTCTTTCTCCTTGGGGAGATATTTCTTCTTGACTGGAGGGTTGGTTATTTACTTGTTGCAAGTTGTTTTGGGAGGCCGAGGCACTAGTTTCACCAACAGTATTTTGTGTGTTATTGCTTTCATTAGGTGGAGTGTTGGGTTCTAAAGTAGGTCCAGTCCCATCACCTTGATCATTCCATGTCTTCTCTCTCCATATGTTATGTCTCCATCAGGAAAAGTCAATCTTCTTTGACCTGTCACTTCTCTACCCCATTCCTATCCCTCACTTTCAATAAAGGCAACATCTTTACTGATCAAAACCTTCCGTTGGATGGGATCGAAAATTCTATAAGCTTTTGATTCCCTACTAATACCTAAGAAGACACATTTGATGCTTTAGTTGTCGAACTTAGTTCTTAGTTGGGAAGGAATCAATACATACCTAATGCACCCAAATATTCGAAAGTAGTCAACTTTTGGTTTCTTTCCAGACCACCTCTCTTCTGGTACCAAGTTTACAACAGATGTAGTGGCACGTCTGTTCAACACATGACATCCCCAGTTTGCTGCTTCAGACCAAAAATAATCTGGCATGTTCTTCTCAATCAATAGACATCTTCCCATGTCCATCAATGTTCTGCCACTCCATTCTGTTGTGGAGTGTATGCAGTGGTAAGTTGTCTTTTGATTCCACTGTTCTCACAAAATTCATTAAAATCTTTTGAAGTAAACTCTCCTCCACGATCACTTCTAAGGCACTTTACTTTTTCTTCAATTTCATTTTCAACCATAATCTTAATCTTCTTAAAATAATCTAAACTCTCACTTTTCTTTTCAAGAAAATAGACCCAACCCTTTCGAGAAAAATCATCAACAATGACCATAACATACCTCTTCCCACTAGGGGATGTTGGATTGATAGGTCCACACAGATCTGTGTGGAGTAGTTCTAGCCTCTTAGATGCTCTCCACAGGCTTTTCTTTGGCATGTTCTCCCTTGTTTGCTTTCCCAGGTTGCACACTTCACATGCTTTACTTGACTCAGCTTCACATGGTAAACCTTCTACCATCCGATTGAACTGCATTGTTCTCAGGCTTTTGTTGTTCACATGGCCCAATCGCTTGTGCCATAATTGTTTTGGAATCTCCTGTTCAGTTTTCAAACATTTCTCTTCAGACTTTAGAGTAGCTCTAACCAAGAACATTCTTTTCTTAGATATCCTGAAGGTGATTATCAACCCTCGTTGTGGGTGGTACAACTTGCATTCTCCTCGTTTTATCAACACTGTAACATCTTTTTCTTGTAATTGTCCAAGACTTATAAGACTTGAAATGAGGTCATGAACATAGTACACCTTTGTGATTATTTGTGACAAGCCATCCACCACCAACTTCACATCACCTATTCCTTTGACTGGAAGTCGAAGGTCATTTCCAAGTTTCACCGTGTGTACAAAGTTTTCATCGAGGTTTGTGAACCATTCACGAGCACCCGTCATATGATTAGAACATGCTGAATCAAGGAACCAAATTCCTGATTGTTGATCTTCATTTGTTTCTGCATGTGTCATCATAAGCAAGTCTTCCCCTTCATCAAACTCGGCATAATTCACTGGCTTGTCACCTCGGTTGCATTCATAGGCAAAGTAACCGAGTTGATGACATCGATAACATTCCACAAGTGACTTGTCAAAATATGGTCTTGATCTTCCTCTACCACGTCCTCGACCTCTACTTTGATACCCTCTTCCTCGTCCACGGCCTCGTCCACCACCATGTGTTTCAAGCTCAGTCTTTAATACTTGATCATCTGGCAGTTTTCGAGATAGCTTCTGTTCATGAACAAGAAGGGAGCTTTGAAGTTCGTCGACCGATAATTCATTAGTATTCTTAGACTCCTCAATAGAACACACAACGAAATTATAATTCTCAGTGAGGGATCTGAGAATTTTCTCTACCACTTTAACATCTGTCATGTCTTCTCCAAAATTCCTCATGTCGTTAGCAATAACCATGACCGACCAAAGTATTCAGTTATACCTTCTCCTTCCCTCATCTCAAGGGTTTCAAAATCTCTGCGAAGTCTCTAAAGTTGTGCTCTTTTCACCCTAGCATTACCTTGATACTTATTCTTCATGGAATCCCATATCTCCTTCGCCGTATCTTTCTTAGTCATCGTCTTCAGAATTTGCTTGTCGATTGATTGAAATAATTAATTCTTGGCCTTTAGATCCTTCAATCGCAGCGTCTGTAGGTTAGTTCGTTGCGTGGGTGTGACATGTTCTCCTTCACCGGTTTCAGAGAAACCCGACTCATTCATGACCCAGTACTCCTTCGATCTCAGCAACATCTTCATCACCATGCTCAAATGATCATAGTCCCCATCAACTTCGGGACAGACGGAGATTGAAAACCTACGTGTTCTTCAGCCATGGAAGCTTGTTTCACTCGTCTCTCTCACCCAGAAATTGCGCTCTGATACCACTTGTAAAGTAGGTATCACTAATTCACTCACAATTTTTGATACTTCATTCATAAAATAACATGATATAAATAGCTACAAGATAAAGAAACTGACTCTAGACGTGCACCACTATTCCTTCATGATTTCCCATAAACCAGGATAAACATGGAAAACAATTCACCCTAACTACCATGCAAACAATACGGAAATAAACGTGCAAATGCAGACTTAAACACACTTGGGCCAGGCCCATTATTCTACTGGATCAAACTAAACATGCCGACAAATTGAACCCAACAATTTCAAGCCGATTTCTGATTTTCAATCCTAATTACAGATTTGTTCAGGTTGTTAGATGAGCTCCGATATCTCTCAACAAATTGAAAGGTTTGTCAATTCGTTCCACCTTTACTTTCAATATGTGCATCGAACTAGGTTTACGAGACATGTAATGTTAGTTTATCTTTTCAATTTTTGCTAATTAACAGTTCGATGTTGCTGATTCAATTAGGTTTTACTTAGATTTGATCTCAACATAGACTAATAGGTTTGAAATATAGGTCAATTCGTTCCACAATTAATTTCATTGATTTAGGTTTGATTACTTTATGTCTTGTGTATGGAACTACTTTGATGCTTGATTTAGTTGATTATTTGTGGATTTAGCACATGATAATAGATGGTTAATTAGGGATATTTCATTATATTTTTCTTAGTTAGATCTATATATGAAGTATATGTCACTATTGTATCTTGTGTTTACTGAGTTTTCGAGACCTGGACTTTGCATAATATTAACATAAAACATATAAGTGATGATCGAAAATTGTTTCTACTTTGAAGAGTATTTGATGACTGATGTTTAGTCTAGGTTTCAATATTGGTTACAGTTTCCTGATGTGCAGGGGTTTCGTCTTGGTGATATTTGTTTGCGAATTTTATGTTGTATAGTTTGAAGATAATTGATATATTAATTATTAACTTGTGTGTATGCTTGATGGAGTATTTAAATGAGAATATGTTCTATAGTTTATAAGAAGTTATGCCAATTTTTTTTAACAATTTGATAATTCCACCTTTGTAGGAAAAGACACCGAATGTAAACTGACAACGCAAAAGTATACAGATTAAGAAATGTTACGTCTACACGGCAGACAAGACCCCGAGGTATGTCAATAGAAATCGTTTTTTGAAAAAAAACTTTGAAATTAGTTTACAGTTTGGTTATAAGTAAAAGATAGGGATGTGCAATCGGGTCAGTTTAGTCAGCTATAATCTGTGTTTCGGGTTACTAACGGGCCAAACTCTGCATTTAGGTGCGCGTCATGGGTAACTTTGGGATATGTGTAAGTTTTTACAGCTGAGGGTAAATCTGTAATTTGGCAATTTTGATAATGAGTTGCTGCATGTTTTTTAAT
Organism: Bidens hawaiensis; assembly: GCF_021521415.1. Lineage (NCBI taxonomy): Eukaryota > Viridiplantae > Streptophyta > Magnoliopsida > Asterales > Asteraceae > Bidens > Bidens hawaiensis. The sequence goes on along the minus strand of NW_027500699.1, from coordinate 17,445 downwards.
ATTTTGGATAGTTCGACGTTTGCAAAGTCAAACCAGCACTAATTATATTCAGCATAATTAGTTTTTGGAAAAAAAACATGTTTCATTTATATATTTTATGTTTATTAGGTTGAGCAATTTAGGAAAAAAATGGTATACATTGAATGCGGCTCGAAAATTCAACAAGTAAAGAAATCAAATAAAAAAGGCATTTATTTTTATTTGAATAAAACTTCATTGTTAGAATGTGAAAGCAGTTTTTGATATGGTCATTAAGGTTGTTCTGCAACCTTCAAGGCAAACGGAAGTGATGAGACCGACAAGACGTAAAAATTCTCGTTGCTCGACCATTGTACGGGAAGTTGGTGCCCCAGAAATATGTTACTTTAAATGAGCTGCACAAGTGGTTGATGGTTTAAAACTGGTGTCCCTAGGATCATTTGCAACAAGAAGATGCTCCTGATATAATGGTTAGTATTTTCTTATTAAAGTTGTATATCCATCTCACATAAGATTTAAGCAGGGTATGTAGCAGAATGGGTATTTTGTTATATTCAAAATAGGTTGGGACCTGAAAGTTTTTTCTTCCTTCACCCATTAATTGATATGCAGAATGCTCATGACTTGTTCATTGTTTTTCACTGCATTTTAGGGTGGAAAAGGTAATATGCAGAATGCTCCACAAGATAATCCCGCTAATACTCAGAAAACGTGGTGTGATCAAAATTTTGTTTATATGAGTTAAACTCGGCTTGCTTAACTGGCTTATTGACTCGTTATAATCAAAGCCCACATTTCAAGATGTGCAACATATAACCCAAATTTTATTGTTAAATATATTTTTTTTAATTATTGAGCTGGCTCAATTCTTTTACAAGTCAAGCTTGAGTACAACGAACTGAACCGATTCAACTCAGTTTGTAAGTGAGCCTAGCGAGCCGGTTTGTAAACAAGTTGAGTTGAGCATGAGAGTAACCTGGCTTGGCTCAGCTCAGCTCGTTTACAGCCTTGTAGAATCAAATTTAAAAGGCCTGACTCTGATTAAATATGTAATTTTACGATAAACTAACAAAGGTCAAATCTTTTGTTGACCTCACCAGGTATGTCGCGTGAACTGGCTAATATTACAAGAGCCGAACGTGTTTCACCTTTGGAAATCGAGACTTTTTAGCTTGTGCAAGGTATATGTCCGAAGCAATTCGAAACCGAGAACATCAGCAAAACTGGAACCGAGGTCTGGACTCATCATTTGCCGATTCGTGTAAGTTTCGGCTAGTCAATCAACATGTGCAGAATCAAAACTGTCAGGAGATTGCCCATCACCGGTTTTATAAAATGTGTATACTTTTCCTCCCGCTGGTCAATTGTGTATGAATATGTGCATAATGAGCTAAAGAGCTAATTGTACCGTGTTACCTGAATAGACATTAAAATCCACCAAGTCAGAATTTACACATAGAGATGTTAATTTAGTATAAAACTTAATAACCACAAACAAAATTGTTACCTTGAAACATTTGGATTACTTCAGAATTAGAGGCTATAAAGTAGCCTTCTGAACTCAATAAACCCAGTCTTACTCAGCAACCAACGTACTGATATTGGACCATCTTTAAATTAACTATATTATCAGTCAAAACTCACTATAAAGATGGAAAAAAAAACAAATCACCAACAAATATGCAATTTATGATAAAACTGATGAAGATAATATAACTGGTTTAGAAGCTAATCCATACATCCACCTGTTCAACAAAACTATGATCTTGCTTTCCTGCTTTTTTAGTGCAGTATTTAAATAAAAGACCAAATGAGAATACAATTGCCAACAGACCAAATGCTATGATATTCTTTAAAGTCAAATGTGATAGGTATATAATTAAAATTGATGCATTGTACCACATGTGTTACCTTCACCCTAGACGTACTCACATGCATTCACCATAGACAAGATTCACACAAATCAAATTTAAGGTTGTAGCAGGGATGAAGCATTGATCAAGATTCAAGAATGCATAAAGTAAATTAAAGTTTACAACTCTCTGATAAAAATTAAGACACTTGAATCATTGATTACCAATTGAGAGGAAGGATCAGGTTTGTCTTCAAGAATTAGATGACCCCTGTGTTGTATCCATATCATTAAAATCCTGCACAAACTTGTGGGGCATTATAATTGAACACAAAATAGACTCCACCCAAATAAAACGAAATCCAAAAACAAATCAGAATGTTAATTGGTCAGGGTTTCGATAGATTGTAAACAACATTAGAATTAAAATAATGTTAACTAATCAAATAACAATTCATAATGAAATGGCTTACCAATGTGTCATCTTGGGGTTACTTGGAAAATATATTTAAATCACTCTCGCAGAAATATCATCAATAATGTTTAGGTTAACCAACAATAGTCAAAAGACATGTTTCTGCCACGGATCCTACCTACAAAATTAGTAAACTTTTAACACCTGAACACAATTGATATTGTACAAAATATTTATTTATTCAATAAATATCAATTACTACAAACTCCGGTGACCTAATTTTCTAATAATAAATAAAAGTGGCGGAGAGTGAAACAAAGAAAATGATGGTAGAAAGAAAAGAGGAAAGTAGATCTAGGGTTAAAAGTGGCGGATCTGTATTTCAACTTTCAAAATTTGAATTCTTAAAATTCTCAAAAAGGTTGCGGGGATTCCTTTCAGGGGAAGCTTGGTGAAAAATGAGGCGTGGCCTCCTCTCTATTGAACACGTTAGTAAATGGATTATGGTGGTACATGTGTCCCAAATGCATGTGGTGGTGACAAGTGTCAGAACTTGTTTTCATTTATTATATATAGAGATAATTATTACTATTTAATTATTTGTTATTACACACGCTATATCTAGAGTAAAATGAACCGGCTTTTTATAATTATCTGTTATATATTATTATAATTATTACTATTTAATGTGTAGTACCGACTTTTATTAATTGAATTTAACTATAAAATAAACCCTCCTTATTTCTCGTGCACTTCATCTTTTATCCTTCCCCTCCTGCCTCTATAGCTACCTCACATTCTCACAAACAAAAACTTTCTGGTGAACCTTGATATGTAGGAATATGAAACGATTAAACCATAAAACCCTAAAATACATAGGAGACGTCCTTGAAACGGATTTTGACCGTTTCCAAAGGCCCGGAATCGTTTGTTGACCGTCCCCATTTTACGTGTTCGTTTGGGAAACGTTTCAGACGCGTTTCCGTCCCCACACCATCCCCAGGACGGGGACTCAACCCTAGCCGGTGTTTCGGTGCATCAGAGTTTATTTTCCATAATATATGAACACTAGAATCTGTAATATATATACTAATATATCACAAGTAATCTTAAATACACACTCACGCGTGTTACGTTTCTCAAAACCTTAACAAAACCACAAATCCCTATATATTATGCATTGATCATGAAAAATATTTGAAATATTAATTTTTACAATAAGCATAAGTAAAATGCCGACTTTTGGAACAAGAATCACATTAATTTGATATATGTGTTAGCCACACGGTAAGAACAAGAACGTGTTAAAAGCCTTAACGGAACCTTTAAACCGAGTTTAAATTGATCAAAAGTGTTTATTATAACAAACTATATCATAGTAATAAAGTGTCAAGTCATTTTGTTTAGTATAAGTAAATAGTCATTAAATATCGCTTAGAACACATTAAATGGGTAGAATAAGTAAACCCAGAACCAAGACCCTAAAAATGTGCAAATTATGTTTCTTTTCATACAAGAACGATTTTCAAAAGAAAAGGTGGGAAAACCAATATCTAACCTAAACGGTGTGGCTTAAATCAACATTCAACTAATACAATCATAACCTCAAATAAACATAAGTATAAGCATAACTTTAATCTACTTAGGTTGCATACACGTTTTCTATGACACATATTACTTTTAGTGACACGCTACATGAATTTAGGGATATTATCCGTTGGAGCCGTTTCCGACATAGCATACAATATTTCTATAGTGAGTTTGTCTTCACGCATAGACCCAGGTGAGTTCATGCACTACCCTTTTCTCTTAAATTTTTGGGTGGATACATATATGTTTTTTTAAACTATTGGTGTATTATTAATCAAGACCAATTTAGCTGCCATAAACAATCCCCCGACTTTGTAGCACAATCATTAACTCCTTTAGGAGCCACGGGATATATGGGTAGTACTATCTGGGAAGACCCCCGCACACAGTGGGCCTAATTAACGGGACGACCACCCACTGAATGATAAATGGTTATCTTGTGACATATATTGGCAGACATAAGTAAATTTGACCCATAACAATAAGGGGTATGGGTAACGGGTATATTTAATTTAGATGTTCACGGGTCGTGGACACAGGTTTGATTGTGAACTTGTTTAATATGCACCTTACTATTTAGATCATTATATATATATATATATATATATATATATATATATATATATATATATATATATATATATATGTTTTTGTAAATTAAACTCATGAACTCACCAACTTTTTAGTTGACCCAATTATTTTAAGCATATGTTCAGGTACTTCTTATAAGGATATGGAGATTTAGAGTCTTAGACAAGAGCTCGCTTGGAGATAGAAGATCCTTTTAGAAACTTATGTCGAACCGTAGAGCTTAAAACAAGAAGCCATGATGGATAGTAGAACATTTTCACCTAATTAGATGGTAGTTGAGTTTTTAGCTTTGTAGTTGTATTAGACATTTGATTGTAACTTTGACCTAGTGCCTTAATATATATTCATTTACTTATTTCCGCTGTGTTTAAGTTGGTATTCAATCATCACGTCCAGCCCCTAGTTGGGGTGTGACAGGTAGGTAGGTAGGTAGGTAATATATTGAGGCACGTGTTCTTGCAGAGGTGAGCCTGTTATCTGATAAGATCCGAGTAGCTTTCTGGCAGATTCAGAGCAATTATGATGATGATGAAGTTGTAAATTTATTTATATGCACTTTAATGCTTGCAGTTTTGTAGATTAAGTATGATGATCCGCCATGATGATAAGCCTATTTCTAAGAATATCGAACTTGAATACATTCCATGGGTTTAAGTGCATCTGCAACCAGGGGTAGGTAATATATTGAGGCATGTGTTCTTGCAGAGGTGAGCCTGTTATCTGATAAGATCCGAGTAGCTTTCTGTTAGTCGGGCAGTGGCCATGGCAACATGGGTGATTGGTTGAACTTTCAGATGTGCTCAAGTACGAAAACTGGTCTTTGTTATTTTGACATATGGTTAGTCCATTATGTGTTTTAATCACAACCTCCAAAAACTATAGGAGACGAACGATCAGGTGGGACCATGAAGGGCAATTTGGGAACCCCGGATTATGTGGTCAAATTGGTAAAAATACTACACTTTTTTTTATTCTATCAAAAGGATTTTCCACAAGATGCTCACCACAAGGATATCTATCTTTGTAGGTAATTATGCATTAAAAAATGAGTGATGCTGGCCTTGCAATTGTTGGAGGACGAATGGAAATGTAGCCATATGTAACAATGTAAGCCTTTTTCTCTTAACTTTTTAAAATTGATCAAACAATGTTAAATACTGAACCTTGGAGACTTAGACCACCATTGCATTGTTTCAGATGCTTCTCTATCCTTTAGAAGAAATTAAATTGGCTGAATACATTTTGTTGAGTCAAATACATGCTTTTTTTCATGTAGTCTGCAGAATGCAAATGCTTAGGTTGATGTAGACTTACGTCATATTTGCATTTTATGCTTTTGTAGGGTGAACTGGTTCATGTCGCAGATATGTTTGAGAGACTATAGTGTTCTTGATTTTGAATTTGGTATTGCTAATAGTCGTCGAGTATTATTATCTCTCAAAATTGATTTTGATTTGGTATTGTTATGTTTTCTTGTTAAAATCAGGTGACTAATGCTTTTGTTGAGTCAAGATTTGACCCAAAACTGATCATATTTGTAACACCCCGTAACCGCAGCGGAAACGTAAACGGGATGCAACAGACGCATCTGATATCAACAGCATTGCTTATAAAGAAAACACCACTACATTAATTTACTTCATTTTACATTGTTTCGAGTTTAGTTCCTGACTAGGCGATAACACATATGTTTTATCAGCATTACATTAACATATATAATACAAAATGAACCCTATGCTTCCACAACAGCACGCATCATCAAACATATAGCACTTATTCCAGTTTGGGGGTACCTAGAAAGCATGGAAAGAAAACGGGTCAACTACGAATAGTTGGTGAGTTTCACTGATTTAAATAAACATTGACAATTCATTGTAATAAATCATATATTAGCGATGTAATTATGCTGAGCCCACAAGTGAAACCTCTGACTATCACACACAACCCCGTGGCATACTCCGCCCACGAACCTGCCCCAAACCGCTATGCCTAACATTACATAGCAAAATAAATATAACACCCAATATAGACATGTGCAACTGGCTGGGAAACATCAGCAAATCCATGCCGGACCAGTTGGGTTTGTCAGACCAATAGTACTATCCACACTCTACCGGCTTTCAGTTAATCACTCGTGTTGCGGGGCCTTACAATGTTAGTAACTCAGACAATTACCATCTTAGTACATTTCCGTACGATTCCCGTACAATAAAACATATATAAATTCACGCAAATCTATGCGTTCAGTATGTACTTAAACATTTTAGTAACAACATGCTTTCCGCCCCGGGAAAATATTCGAAAACAATTCAGGAAAAAGGGGCTCGTGAAACTCACCTTCTTGTGAGCAAAGATGTACTACGGTGCGCGGCTACTGGTACAGATCTGTAATACGATCCCCAAATCGTTACTACACAATTTCTATCAATATAACTTAAATTCGTGTTAACCGGTACGTCTGGGGACACTGCTAACCCAGTACCGTACACGATCCGGGGACCATGTTAACCCCGATACACTTCTCAGGACTTAGATTGTGATATCACTTAGAGTTCTTTAGTCAAAACTACCGATAGTTTGTTTTCTCGTTTTGCGTGCCTAGCACGGTTATTCGTCTTTATGTTTTCAAAAATGAGTTTGACCACACACGACCCGAAAATAGTTATTATTGATATCTTCATTAAAGTGGTGAAATTAGAGCTCGGTTAGACACCCCGTTTGGCAGCGGGGCCCGTTTCCGCTTTTAATACACCGGAAACGGTTAAATCGGGTAAAATTACCCAAATCATCCGAATTATTTTCGGATGATTTATTTTTACTTGATTAACTTAGTTTCATGAAAATAGTCCATTTTTAAGGTTTTTATGCACCAGTCAGCTCGCTTAGGCGAACTTTGCCGGTTTACACGTTTTAAGCTTTAAAAGTTTGTTTTTAAGTTCCTTTTAGCACAAATAAATATCCGTTTAGTCTCGAACCTTGAAATTTTGTACAAACCATATTTTGACAGTAAGGAATTTTATAAAATTTTTCCAGAATTAATTTTTATATCTAAGATTTATTTAACCATTTTTAATCGTCATTTAAACACCAAATATGTCGAAAATACCAAACGACCTTCGAAAAATCCCAAATTTTTCTGGGATGACCCCTGTCAACCACATAGTTCCCTGTAATTTTTCCAGAACCATAAACTCAATTTTCATGCCATTTTTACCAAAACCGAGCTAGAAATCCCTAGAACTCGTTTTACCGAAAAGCCTACTTAGACTTCTCCAATGAACCTAAAATTTTGTGTGTGACTTTTATATGTTATAAAAAGCTTATCTTAAATTTTCCAGAATTGTTCATGATGTTTAGCTATTTTTCACCATTTTTGGCCAAAACCGAGCATTAAATTCACCAAATATTCATCCTTTATCCAAAAATTACCAAAAATTCACAGATCTCACATTTTTATGTGTAGATCATCTCTGTGAAATTTCATGACCCAACTCTAAGCCTACCACAATCTGTCCAAATCACACAAATCATACGAAAACCGAACTACTTTGTGTTTTCTAGCGTTAGATCGCAAAGATCTTGGTTTCTAGCCTTTGCTAGCCACTAGATACAACACTTACAAGCACAACAACACCACACCAAGCAAGTTATACCCACAATCAAGCCATTTCTTTCATGGTTTCGATTAAAACATCAAAACAAAGATTTTGACCGTAAAAATTCGTTTTTGACTCTTTTAGCTACTTTCTTGGACCAAGATCCTTTGTATAACTTGTATACATCACTTGATCCTCCAAGAATCGGTTTCATCTCGGGTTTTCACCCATTTTTCATTTGAAACCTCATTTTCTCAAGATTATGGAATCAAAACTAAGAATCAACCATTAAAATCATGTTTATACCTTGGGAATCCTGATAGAAATCAAAGATTTTGGATGAAGATAGATGAGTGTTGAGAGGATTTGGAGAATTGGATAATAGAAAAACGAAAATGATGTGTGTGTGTGGAAGACTATGGACCGATCGGTCCATAGTAAGGTGGGGAGGGGGGCCCACAAGTCCAACCATGGCCACACATTTGGATTACGCAATCTGGATAATGTTGTGGATAATCTGGTTCAGTTCGTTTTTCGGTTAAACGTTTAATTCCGCTCAAAACGAGGCCAAAACGGTCGTTTTTCGGCTTAAAAATGAAATTTATATAAAACTGATTTAAAAACTTTAAAAACTTAAACCATGACGTTTATTGACTCAACACATCATATTGTCGGTAATTGTGCGTCTTTTTCGGCTTGATCGATCGTCTCTTGCTTAGTTTGATGTTAAAGGTTTCGTTTAACGTACCGACGTACTAATAAATCGAAATCCTTTTTCTGTGCTATAATTCACTTATCCCGAAGCCTTAATACTTTGTAAACCTTACTAAACATCATATATTTCATCTATGACGTAATCCCCGATTCGTTCGGGTTTTTAATAACCGTTCATCGGTTAATCGTAATTCCGATACGACTAGTTGTACATTTGAGTATAATTCGTACTGTGAATCTTATATACTCGTATAAACACATTATAATTCATATATTCAGTATTGAATAACACGTAAATAGTATATTCCGGCTAGGGTATACCTGAATTTGCCGGAATCGTTACAATATTGAAGATTGGAATCTTCTCAACCTTCGCTGAAATCACTAAGTATGGAACCGGGCACACCTGAGACATCCGAGCAAGGTTTTACTTAGCCGGGCATGATATTTTGCCTATCGGGCAAAGTTATCTTCAAGAAGTCTTCTTTAGTGAATAACCGGGCAGGGTTCACTCTTTTGTGTATACCCGGGCAAGGTTCACTATATCAAGCAGGTTTGTTCTTCATAGCCGAGTAAGGTTTACTTCAGAGTAAGCTATTGGCTAACCAAGCTCATGAAGCCAAGTGATTGGAATATCGGGCAAGGTATTCTTTAATAATACAGTGGTCCGAGTAAAGCTTGATGTGCAATGAAATATCTCAAGTAACATCGGGTTGGGTTCAACTCAAACAGGGTATAGTGCTCCCAAGCACACTTTGCAAATAAGCTAATTCCAATCAAGGAGTTGATGGGACCATTAAAGAACAAGGTTGCTCGTTGGATTATGTCGGGAAAAGTCTGATATAATCAAGAAGATTGAAGTCTGCTTGGTGAGTATTTTCCTTTAGAAAATACTCCAAGTAAAGCATACCCGGAAAACTGTTCCCGGGCACACTTCAAGGTTATCAAGTCTAACAAGGTAGGCAGAGCACAAAGTCTACTAGGAGAAGTTTACTTCTACAAAGCCTACCAGGAAGACTTATTTTACACTTAGCATAGCTTTGAATATGTAATTTGAATATGTACGATATATTTAGGGTTTCTAGAATGAATGACAGCTGCAAAGGAGGTGTCAGGCCTATAAAAGGAGTTATTAGGGCACACCTCCAAAACAGCGGCTGAATACGATATTAGAAAGAATATTTGTTAAGTGACATCCGTTCTTAGAATTGTACGGATAAAACTTTCCCATCAAGAAACCCTAGATAAGATTATCGTTTGTATGATTTGATATTATATAAATGGAAATCTTTTGAGTGAATCTTGTATGTGTTAGTTACCTTTGATTAACCGTTCAGCAACCAAATCGTTTTTTATCGATTATGCCTTTATCAAACGGGTTTCTTTCTAAATATAGCAACCCGTCATTAACTCTCTTGTCAACGCTTTATTGTGTAAGTTATGACCTAATTTATTAACGATCTACCAACAATCGGGGACCTAGATGTAACACCCTTAACAAACACAACATTGTCCCACTCTTAGACTATCCCACATCGGCCGTGGACAAGAGAGATCACTGGTTCATAAGTAATGTCCTACCTATTCAATCACCTACGCGTTTTGGCAACCAAAATAAATCCGTGAGCTCTTCGTGGTCAGAGCGGACAATATTGGTGGTGCGAGGGGCCGGGGTGTTACAGTTGGTATCAAAGCCACTCTTGTGCCGTTCGGGATGATGGGACACGCCTCATCGAGGACGATGAGTCCAATGGGGGGTTGTCTGTAACACCCTTAACAAAAACAACATTGTCCCACTCTTATACTATCCCACATCGGCCGTGGACAAGAGAGATCACTGGTTCATAAGTAATGTCCTGCCTCTTCAATCACCAACGCATTTTGGGCAACCAAAAACAAATCCGTGAGCTCTTCGTGGGCAGAGCGGACAATATTGGTGGCGCGAGGGGCCGGGGTGTTACACTAGACAAGTGGTATCAGAGCTGGTCACTGCTATTTTAGTAAGAAATTGTTGCTGATTGAAGATTTGAAGAACAATGACGTCAGCAGAACACTGTTCCATTAAAGAGTAACGTCACCTGCTCTGTTCTTCATTTTTGTCCAGATTTACATATTTCCGGTGTTTTCTCTTCCTTATTTCAATTAAAGTTTGAACTTTTACTTTCCTTTCTTGTTCTATTCGCACCAGATTCATCAGATCTGAACAACCGGTTTTCAGATCTGGTTGTTTTAAAGCTTATCTTTTACAAATTGTCTGATTTTGATTTTGAAAATGTCTGGTTACGAAGAACAAGAAGTCTCTACTAATAAGATTCCTAGACTCTATGGACACGAAAACTTTACAAAATGAAAGGTCTTATTTGAAGCAGCCGTTTGCTATAATGATGTGGATATGTGGAACTCAATCAAGAATGGTTCACAAGACACAACTGAAAGTGCTAATGCAACTGCTGCTGTTAGAGACAGAATGAGGAAAGTGAATGATAAGGCCTTAGCCATGATAAAGCTAGGTCTGTCATGGGAAATATTGAACAAGGTTGCATATCACACCACAACTAAGGCTATGTATGATGCAATCCTTGAAATGTTTGAGGGAAACACTGAATTGAAGAACATCAAAAAGCAAAGGCTCAAACAGCAGCTGGAGAGATTTAAATACAAGGACGGGGAGAGATTGATGTCAATCCTGGAAAGATTCTTAGCAATTGTGAATGAGCTAAGAACCACTGACTATGTCATGACTGATTATGACTTGAATACCAAGTTGCTTAACTCAATGCCTAAGGAGTGGTACACTGCCTGCAAATTCATCCTTCAAAAGCCAAATTTCAATGATCTGAAGGTGGATGATGTAGTATGTTTTCTTCAGGCTGCAGAGATAGAAATGATTGAAAATGAAATGATCAAAGAAGAGAAGCCATGTTTTCAGGTGACCAATGCTCTCATTGCACCTATGGGGAACTTGTCAACCAAAAACCAACAACAGATTCCTATCATTGAAGAACCAGTTGAGCATGGTGTTGATACACCCAAATCTTTTGTTGGTGGTAGTACAAGTCATCATGGAAACCAACAAAGGTTCAATGTCCAACTCTTGGAAGAAAATGATTCAGCCTCTATGGCTAGTGGACAAGCACCTTATGTTGGTGGTAATGGAAGTCATGGATCAGATTATCATGGATTACTCTCAATGTTCACTGAATCTTATAATGCTTTTGTTGCAAAGAACATGGTTCATACAAGCATTGTTCAAGATGATTTGGAGCAAATAGATGCCGATGACTTGGAGGACATGGATTTGAAATGGCAAGCTGCCATGTTGGCACTCAGAAGCAAGAGGCTGTATAACAGGACTGGTAGATCACTTCTATCAGGGCCTAATGAAAGGATTGGTTTTGATAAATCCAAAGCCATTTGCTATAACTGCCAACAACCTGGTCACTTTGCTAGAGAATGCAACCAACAAAGAAACTTTCAAGTGAACCAATACCAATACCAGAACCAACAGCTAAGAAGTCAGTTCCAACATCAGCAAAATCAAAGCCAGCCAAGAAACAACAACTACAACAACAACCCCAACTTTAACAACTACCAGCAACCCCCAATGAACAATCAACAAGTTGTGCCTCAGAATCAAGGCTTTCAAAGAAACAACAATCAAAACCTTCAAACTATTCCAAACAACTCAGTTCCAACCAATCAAAATCAACCCAGAAATCAAGGAAATGTGGCTGTAACCACACAGCATGAGGGTAATTTTGACTGGAGCCACCATGAAGAAGATATCTCAAGAGCAAATGTTGCCTTAATGGCTATTGCTGAGAAAGAGGCTGGAACATCATATCGGGAACAGTCCACTCCACTGAATGACATATGGTACATAGATAGTGGATGTTCTAGGCACATGACTTGTGACAGGAGGTCACTTGTTAATTATGAAGAGAAATTTGAGGGACCAGTGGCATTTAGTAGTGATGAGAATGGAGGAAAGATTGTTGGAAAAGGAATTTCAACAAATGGAAAGGTTTCATTTGACAATGTGTTTCATGTTGAAGGACTCCAGTATAATCTGCTAAGCATATCACAAATGTGTGATAAGGGTTACAAAGTTGGTTTTGATGACTCACACTGTTTCATCTTAAAACCTGAATTTGTAATCCCACCAGAATTGATTATGATGATGGCACCTACAAATGGCAACCTATATGAGCTCAATATGAAGGAAGCTGTTTCAAGAGGTGGTACATGTTTTGTTTCCATAGACACTAAACATGAGTCAAAATTGTGGCATATGAAATTGTGTCATGTGAATCTGAAGAACATGAACAAACTTGTGAAATGAGAGCATGTAATTGGCTTACCTACAAGGGAGTTCAAGTTGGAAGACAATTGTCTTTCATGCCAAAAGGGCAAACAACACAAGTCAACTCATAAGTCAAAGCTCATCAATTCAATTGATCATGCACTTGAACTACTTCACATGGATCTTTTTGGTCCTGTGAGTGTACCAAGTATTGGGAAGAAAATATATTGTCTGGTGATCATTGATGATTACTCAAGATATACTTGGGTTATTTCCCTAAACACAAAAGATGAGACTGCAGAGTTGATCAAAGGTTGTGTAACAAGGATTGAGAATCAACTTGATAAGAGGGTGAAAGTGATGAGAAGTGACAATGGTACTGAGTTCAAAAATGGAGTGATTGAAGAATTTTGTGCAGAGAAAGAGACACTTCAACAATTCTCAGCTCCTAGAACTCCTGAACAAAATGGTGTTGCAGATAGAAGAAACAGAACACTCATTGAAGCTGCAAGAACCATGATAGCAGATGCTAACTTACCAGTTACATTTTGGGTAGAAGCCATTAACACAACATGCTATGTTCAGAACAGGGTACTTCTCAACAAAAGACATAACAAGACTCCATATGAGATATTCTTCAACAGAAAACCCTACATCAAGTTTCTTAAGCCTTTTGGATGCAAATGTTCACTGTTGAACACCAAGGACTACTTAAACAAGTTTCAAGCAAAATCCTTGGATTGCTTTTTTGTTGGATATTCTACACACTCAAAAGCCTATAGGGTATATGTGAAAAACCATTTGAGTGTCATTGAATCATCTGATATAATTTTTAATGAAAATCAGTTCAATACAGTTGATGGTGCATCATGGCTGTTTGATCTTGAGAAATTGATAAAGTCATTCAAGATTAATCTTGAAGACTTTGATGATACTTTCTACAAGACCAATGTGATTGAAGAGAATATTGGAAAGACATTGGACTTGGAGAAGTTGTGGAAGAAGGTTGCTAATAAAGAAAAGGAATATACATTTATAAATGATTCCTCAAGAGAAATTGTTGAACAAGTTCAAGAAAATAATCAAGAGAAGAATCACAGTCCTGAACATGATCATGCAGATGTTATTCAAGATAATCGGGAATTGCAGAAAGAAAAGGAATATACATTTATAAAGGATTCCTCAAGAGAAATTGTTGAACAAGTTCAAGACAATAATCAAGAGAACAATCACAGTCCTGAAAAAGTTCATGCAGATGTTATTCAAGATCATGCAGATGTTTGATCAGAACGATCAGTAGGTGAGGGGGAGCCTTAACCAAATTACTCAACTACCCCACTCATGATAATAGAATAATAGACTATAACCCATCTTCATGTCCCATTCCGGTACCAAATTGCAGATATCTTCACTGTAGAGGTAGGGTATTAAACCCACCATTTAATCAAATACAACAACTAAATCAAGTCCAACTCTTGCGCTGGGTGGAACACTTGGCGCCCTAACAACGGAGGAAATACTATACGCCAAACATAATGCATGGCGCCAAGGTTGCATACCAATATAATAAACATTCCCTGACACCTAGGGAATGGTAGCGCAATAAGTCTCCACCAGCATGGGACAAAAAGATACAATTTACATGGGAAATAACACCCAACAAATGGGGATTGAACAACACATAAAGGACGGTACAAAACAGTACAACACGTCCATGTCCAAAGGCCATGATGCCCACCAACTTCAACCAACCTCCACGACCCCCACGGTTGGAGAGTATTATTGGTGGAAAACCTGACAAAGTAGTTGACCATATTCTCTCTCCTCCGGCTATAAATACCAATGGACCTCCAAACGGTAAAGAATATACACTCTCTGTCATTACTACTCAATAACTTATATTTGTACTATCAAGTACTGATTCTGTTTTGCAAGAGAACCCCCCCCATTCTTCATAACGAGCTCACGGTGTTCTGTTTTGCAGGATTCTACGCCAAGAAGGTTTTATAACCCATCGTGAGAAATACTTAATCATATCCCTTGGACTAACGTGTTAGACCTTGAGGGGTGGATTTGTGTTTCTTCATTGGCGCCATCCGTGCATATCACTAGAACAACTAACTAAATATCACTCCATTCTTGATTCAGATGAGTGGCAAAACTACACCGAAAGAGGTTGGCCAACATTCAAAGGCCAACCAAGAAGGAAACATTGAATTTCTGGACGTCATAGGTAGTGGTGACGGCAACGCTAACGCGTCCACCATTCACCCTACTGTCACAGAAAAAGCAAAAACAAAACAACATTCACAACTAACCATGCCACCAGATATAATGGCTTGGTTAGAAGCTGAACAACATAAATTCAAGGACAAAGTCCAAGAAAAAATGGCGGCAGTCCTTAAACCACGAACACTGTTCGATGGGGAAACCAGTAGCAACAACGATGAAGAAGAGTATGAAGAACACTCAACGCCAGTTCATACAAAGACACCAAAAGCAAAAGCGACACATGCTGGGCAAAATAACAAAGAAAAATCACAGCGGTCGCGCCCAGAAGACGACTCGCGTCTACATGATCCCGACTATGAAGACTTTTCTAAACCATAACGACCAACAACATTGGCCGGAAAATCGAAGTTCGTGGCAAGAATTGCCGAGGTGGAACTACCAACAAACCCAAAGATACTGCCAACAGTGGGTCATATGACGGCATATCAGACCTAGATGATCACCTGCAAACTTTTACAGCAGCCGGTCTATCATCAGGGTGAACCATGCCATTGTGGTGCCACATTTTCACATTAACGCTGGTCGGAGCCGCCAGAGCCTGGTTCGAAAGATTGCCAGAAGAGCAGATCACGAGTTGGGAGGACTTATTAAAAAAGTTCATCCAACAATTTAGCCAACAAAGGCGTCGCATTAGCGACCCATCGGAAATTTTAAATGTGATTAGAAAGGATAATGAAACGTTAGAAGATTTCATTACCAGATTTAACCAGGAGGGTTTGAACATCGGTGGCGTGAGCGAAGAACTTCTGCGCGCAGCCTTCCGCCAAAATGTAAAGTGTGACGATTTAATTCGGAACCTTACAGGTAGAGATGGTATGCCACATCGATGGGATGATGTCATGACCTCAGAAAAAAGGTATGCGCGAACGGAAAGAAGTCTGGGTAAAGAACTGGCAAGAAATGATGCAATAAATGATATCAACAGAGCCGGCCAAGGCAAAAGGATATCCTCCTTATGGTCAAGAATGAACAATGAAAACCAACAAAAGGAGTCCACAACCTACGACTCCTTCAAGAGTAAGCAAAAAGGGCAGACAAACGCGTCCAGATGGACTCCGCTGACCCAGAGCTCGGCCCAGATCATGTATACGGAAGGAATCCAACTCAAGAAACCGGCACCAATCAAGCAGTGGCCAAACATAGACATGAAAAGTTATTGTGACTATCATGAACAGCATGGCCATACAACAAATCAGTGTTCCAACTTTAAGGATGCCATTGAAGAGTACGTCAAGAACGGAAATTGGACCATTTGGTCAAGAGTATCAAAGAAAGATACAGACGCCCACCTCCAAGGGAGGGTGGATGACCCGAAAAGAAAATAAAAGACCTTCACGCCAACATGATCTCCGGTAGCGCTCAATCAAAAAAGCGCAGACCGGCCGAGCATGCAGCCTGGAAGGAAGAACAGGTCATCTTCCCAAAAGTAAGAGGTGGGGCAAACAAGAGAGCACCATTAGTAATCACCGCTGTATTCGGACACTACCGAACACCGCGCTTCTTCATAGATGCGGGAGCAACGCCCGACATCATGTATCGCCAATGCTTCGACCTGTTGGAGGAAAAAGACAAACAGAGGTTGACGCCCAACATCCATCAATGCTCCAATAGCGGGTCTCAATCAAAGTATTGAATATCCGATAGGTCAGTTGACATTCCCATTCGAACTCAGCGATGGGATCCATTCGCGGACAGAAGTTGTGGATTTCTTGGTTATGGAGAAACCCCACCCACATTATGACGTAATCTTGGGAAGGGAGGCCATTGGAGATTTCAACACTAGTCCCTCGACAGCCCATGGCATGTTGGGAGTCCCCACTCCAACAGGAATAGTAATGATCCATGCCAACAAAGAATGCAATGTGGCGGAAAGAAAAACACCGCCACAAAAACTCCCGAAAACCACCAAGGAAAGAGAAGTCGAAATATGGGTGCTTAACGAAAAATTCCCGGAACAAAGCATACTCATTGGACCAACCATCTCAGAAGAAGCGCGGGCGGCGCTAAAAAGATTGTTAATCAAGAACGTGGATGTATCCGCATGGACCCGGCGGATAGGACGGGGGTCCCAAGGAGTAAGGCAGAACATAAGTTGGAAGTTAACCCAGCTTTT